>NC_139037.1:32053454-32339301 GCF_964662115.1 Mustela nivalis
AACAAAAGTGATCTTCCCAATTCTTTAGTGAATCTCTTCCTCTGCCACGGTGAACATGGGGACTTCTTGCTGAAATGGTGGAACCAGAATTTGATCTAGATCATGTAACACACACAGTGGAGTGGGGGTGGGGAGCTGTCCTGGGGAGTGGCCTACAGCAAACTTCATAAGAGTGAAAAATAGGGGCATGTTGGTGTCTCAGTTGGTTAAGCATCTGCCTTCTGTCATGATCCCAGGGTCCTGGGAGTCTGTTTCTCCCTCTACCCTTCCCACCACTTGTGCACAAGAATGCTCTCTCTCTCTCTCTCTCAAATAAATAAATAAAATATCTAAAAAAATAAAAGAGAGAGAGAGTGAAAAACTAACTTCTATTGCGTAAAGCCACTGAGCTTTGGGGGATGTTTGTTACTACAGCATAACATCACCTAGACTGACTGGTACAAACACTATCCTGTGGGCTTACATTCATATACATTGTTACCTCTCTTAATCCTCACCACTCTTAAGGTGGGGATTATATTATCTCTATATTCCAGATGAGGAGACAGACAAAGTCAGACATGTTAGGTCATTGGCCCCAAATCAAGAAGAGGTAATTTAGGGGTAGAACCCAGGTTTATTTGCCTCCTGAGCTCTGGGTCTTAACGAGTGGGCTCTACCACCCAGAAGGGGGAAATTGGGGAGACAGGCCTGTAAGTGGCCAACTGGATGTAGAAGTACCCCTGGTCAGTCTGGGGTCTTGGTTGAGTAAATCATGATCCTTCAAGTGTGGCCTTCTAAAATCTGGGAAAAAATGTTCCCAGCTAAAAGTAGCTACAGCAGAGGGTCCCAGCCAAAGTCCAACAAGAGGGGGGCAGACTTCTCCGATGGCTTGGAATTCCTGCTGGCCAGGGTTCCACTGGCATGGAAGTGTTTACGCTTGCCTCAAATTAGTTCTCCCATGCCTTCCAGGGCCCTAGCCCATATTTGGGATGGAAAAGGAAAAATGATTCCCAGTGGAGATTCAAAGGCATCAGAAAAATTCCATGGGGGCCGCAGCCTCTCTCCACGGGGACCAGGGCTGGGAGAAGTTACATATCTTGGTGCCTCACACCTGGAACCTGTGCCCAGCAGGACAGACCCCCACCCCCTCCCCACACACACTAGTTCAGAAGAAAGCCATCTCTGGAAGGACCCCTAGGAGGGCTAGTACACCTTCACAGCCAAATTAAGTGCAAGAATCAAGAAAGAAGAGAAAATCTAACTTTTGTTTCTTGTCTGTCGAAAGTGGGCTTTTCTTTCTCCCTTTAGGTAGGTGTTTGGGAATTGGATTCCTTTGGCTGTGAGAAGCAGAAACCCCAAATAAAAGTGTCTTTGTGGAAAGAAAAACTCCCAGAAGACCACGCAGCATGTACCCTTTTTATAATGCTCAAAAACAGGCAAAACAAAATAACATGTTGTTTGGGCATATGTTTCTATGTGACAAAACTACACACACACACGCACACACACACATAGAGGAATCATAAACATAAAATTCAGGGCAGTATCCAGCTGGGATATCAGGAGTGGGGTGATCAGGGGGCCAGTTCAAAAGAAACACACACCAGGGAATAACTACAATGGGTGATATTCTAGTTCTTGAGTTTTGGAGTGAGTGATGGGTTCACAGGTGTCTGTGATATTAACAAGAACACCAGTGGCATGTCACAAAACAAGGCTTGTGATTGATCCAATTCTGTCTACCTGTGAACTTAGATCCATCTTCAAAGGGGACCTCAGGAGCCGTCAACACTGATACACCATTTCCTGAGTGCCAGACCCTGTTCTAATCTCTTCACACATATAGACACATGTACACCTCACAGCAGCTTTATGAGGTAGGGGTCTTCTTACATGTCCATATTACAGATGAAGAAACTGAGGAAAGAGAGGTCAAGCCTCCTGCCCAGGGTCACACAGCTAATGAGTGGTAGGTAGTTAGGCTTCAGAGACCTCGCTCTTGGCTGCCGCGTTAATAAGGATGCTAACACATCAGCCCAGAGTGGAGCCAGGTCAGTTCTGTGGCTCAACAATGCCACCAGAGAGGCAGCCCGCTCACTACACCCGCCATGTCTCCCCAACCCCCATGGCCACATCATACTGCGTTTTCAGGCAATCAGGTGCAGTTTGGCAATAAGAGGAATTTCCATTGATGAGGAAATCCTTTCCCAAACTTACTTCTGAGACTTCCCTTCAGACCCACTGGTCAAGCTGAGTCCCAGGCCCAGACTGAAACCAGCCATCACGGGCCACCATAATGGGGTTAGAACAGTCACAGTTCACCCCCTGAGATGGCAAGGGTAGGTGGGAATGGCTGACGGGGCCAGCCAAGGGCGTCTGCCTCCACCTCTGTGTAGAGTTACCCCTGCAAGAGCTCTGAGAGGAACAGACTGGTGACCCCACTTGGGACCTTGAGCTCCCTAGATGGAAACAATGTCTGTCACCTGCTCTGCTTGTGTCCTGCCTAGTCAAGGCCCCTTAAATAGCAGGCGCCTGGCTGTACCGGATGCATCAGTCCTGGCGACTGCCGAGCTCACGGTCCCCTGCTGAGGGAAGAGGGGATAGACTGTCCCTCGAGCCCAGCTGGCTGACATCTGTGTCTTCCTGCCTCTGACCAGAGACAGTTGGTGGAGAGTCAATCCCCTGACCTAGGAAAGCTAAATCATAGGCTAGCCGATCGTCCATGGTACCTTTCAACACAAGGAGCTCCCCAGAAGGAATGGTGGCAGCTTGGTGGGTGTCTTAACCCAGACTCCCCAGAAAGCAGAGCCTAGGTCAAAGCTTACCTGCTAATTCAGGTAATACAATCCCAGAGAAGCAAGAATAAGGGGAAAAGGGAAGCGAGGCAGAGGGTAAAGAGGGGTGAGGGGATCCCCCTTCAGAAGTGGAGAATTTATCCCCCCAGCTCCCAGAAGTGCTGCTGTCAGGTGGCCCCCCACAGCCAGCCCTCTTTGGAATTGCTCTCCTGAAGTCACCTGACCCCCAGGTGACCGACCCTTCCCAAAGGAGCCCATCAATAACCAATAGCACAGGGGCAGAGGGCCCTATCCCTATCCCTCACTCACCCCAACTCAGGGCCACACTGAAAACCCCATTGGCCTCAGGACTCCGACTGAGGACTCCATCACAACTCGCTTCTCCCTCTGCATGGTGCCGGTTCCATCCTGCCCATCCACACGCAGTGACGCTGAGAGCACTCCAGTGAACTTCGGGCGCGCTAAGCTCCATATCATTCACTGCTTCCTGGGGAATCGAGAGACACAGAAGGAAAGCAAAATTCAAATGTGAGCATGGTCTAGCTAGTCCCGGCTTCTGGAGAATTCTAGTGGGTTGGTCAGCTCTGTGGAGATGTGACTACCTCCACAGAGGACTCAGGAGCACTGCATCTAGAAGTCTGTCTAAAGGAGGACCATGAGAAACTCCACCTCCTGACTCACTGTCCAGCTCTCCCTCACAGGGTGGTTACTCTTCTTCCATGGGTTATGTGGTCCCTCCGGGCAGCTGCCAGAGCCTCCATAGGCCCCATCGGATCCATCCCAAAGGCTGGAGCTGTTCCTTCCCCCACCTATGGAAGCTGAGATAGCTGGCAGCACTAAGAGATGTCATGACAGAGATGGCAGCCAGGTCTTTCCACATGTAGAAGCAACACAAGCCACTGCTGGGACCACTCCAGCTGGGCTCTGAGCAAGGGATGGAGGGCCAAGAGCAGATGGGGTCCTATGGATCTGGTGGACATCTAGGACATCACGTCAATCTGAGTCCCTCCTCCAGACTTGGAGGCATGAGGGAAAGTCTGTGAGGAGCAGGAACAGACACTATGAGGCTGTGAGAGAGGAGGACTCACAGGACTCTTGGGAGCAGAGGCCTGAGTCAACAAATGTTGAGTGGAGAGAAACCCAGCCAGGCACGGTAGGTCACCAACTGGCAGCAGAAGAGTCATCTGCATGTGTTTCCTCTAAGCTGAGGAGGCTGTGCTCCACGCTGAGGGGACAGAGAGACAGCCCCGTGGGACAGCCACCTGGCACTCTGAACACCCTCCGTTCCCAGGGTGTTCGGTGTCCCAGGGACCGTCCCTGTTCTTCAAGGCTCACAGGATTTTGCTGAAGTAACGTGATGGGCTCCATCCCTTATGGCCAGAACAGCCTCCTGAGTCTCTACCCCCTGCCTCTAGAGGAGTCCAGCAAGAGCCAGGCCCCAGAATTAAGGTGGATGGTCCAGGAAAGAGGCTCGCTGCTCCATCTGTCCTGGGGACCCGTGAGGAGGGCCTGGAGGAACTGGAGTTGGTTGGGAGAGGGGAGGCCCACTGGAAGCCCAGGGAGGAAGCCAACACCACGAGCAGAGAGCATGAAGAGACCACTGGAGAGAGACACCAGAAAGAGAGAAGCGAGACTTAGTCAAAGAATCCTCTGTTATCCACGGGGGATGTGTTCCAAGACCCCCAATGGATGCCTGAAACCACAGATAGGACTGAGTTTTATGTATTATGTTTTTTCCTGCACATGCATATCTGTGATAAAGTTTCATTTATACATTAGGCATAGTAAGAGATTAACAACAATAATGATAAAATAGAACAATTATAACAATATGCTGTAATAGAACTTATGTGACTATGGTCTCTCTCTAAACGTCTGTTGCGCTGTGCCATTCTCACCCTTCTGGTGATGATGTGAGATGATCAAATGCCTCCTGATGAGATGCAGGAAAGGCAATGACGTAGGCATCGTGACCTAGCGTTGCGTTACTATGGCCCTTCCAATGACACATCAGAAGGAGGGTCATCTGCTTCCAGATCATGGCTGCCGCAAGTAATGAAAGCCTCAGGAAACAAAACTGTGGATAAGGTCAGGGGTGGTGGGCGGGGGTTGGGGGGAGACTATGGGACATGTTTCGGCCTTGGGCCTTTTCATTCGCATTCCTTCTTCCACCAGAAATGACTCTTCCTCAACCTTGTGCACTGTTGGTGGGAATGTAAATTGGGGCAGGCACCATGGGAAACAGTATGGAGGTTCCTCAAGCAAGAACAAATAGAACTCCCCTATGGCCCAGCAATCCCACTTCCGGGTACCTTCCCTAAGGAAATGAAATTGCTATCTTGGAGAGCCATCTGCATTCTGTGTTCAGTGAAGCATTATTCATAGTAGCCAAGACATGGAGACAACCTAAGTGTCGGTCGATGGATGAATGGATAAAGAAAATGTGAATGATGGCAAAAGGGTATAAACTTTTGGTTGTAAGATATATAAGATCTGAGGATCTAACGTAGGGCATGGTGACTCTAGTTGACCGAATGTATAATATACTGCAAATTTGCTAGGGAAGGAGATCTTAAGCATTCTCATACATGTGCACACGCGCACACACACACATACACACACACACACACATACACACACAAATAACCATGTGAGGCAATGGTTGTATTAATTACCTTGATGGTGGGGATCATTTCACAATGTACACAATGTATCAAATCATCCTGTTGTAGACTTTAAATACTTACTTTTTTTGTCAATTACCTCACTGAACAAAATGACCCTTCCTCAGTACCTGTCGCTCAGGGCCCTACGAGGAGATCAAAACCAAGCTAGAAATAAACATTCCAGTTTATATTTTTTTAAACAATCCAATTTAAAAATGAGTAAAGGGCTTACATTGACATTTCTTGGATGAGGATACACAAATAGCCAGTAAGCACGCACAAGGAGGCTGATCATCACTACTCATTAGGGAAAAGCAAATCAGAACCACAACAACATGCAGCTCAATATCATTAGGATGGCTATTACCGAAAACATAAACAAAAACGAAAAAATAAAACAAGCATGGTGGGGATGTGGTGAAATCGAAACCCTTGCACATTGCTGTTGGCAACGTAACATGGCGCGGCTGGACTGAACGATGGTCTGAAGATTCCTCAGAACTGAAACGCAGAGTTGCTCTGCTATCCAGCCTCCTACTTCTGGGCGTATCCCCAAGAGAAGTGAATGCAGAGATTCCGACAGACGTTTGGACACCTTGCGTTTGTAGCAGTAGTATTCACAATAGCAAAATGTAGAGGGGACCCAAGTGTCCTTCAGCAGGTGGACAGATACACAAAATAGGGAGCACATATACAATGGAATATCAGTCAGCCTTAAAAAGGAAATTCTGACACCTGCTACAACACGGATGAACCTTGAAAACACAGACACTGTGCTGAAATTAGTGAGTCACCAAAGGGCAAAATCTTGAGATTTCCACTCATATGAGACACTGAGAAGAGTCAGTTTTATGGAGAAAGAAAGGCGCTTTCCAGGAGCTCAGGAACAGGAGGAGAGAAAGGGGAGCTAGTTTGTAATGCCGATGGAGTTGCAGTTGGGTAAGATGAACAAGCTCTGGAGACGGACAGTGGGCATGGTGGCCCAACCACGTGAATGTATCGAATAGCCCACAACTGTCACTGAAAAATTGTCATAATAGTACATTTTATGTTATATGTATTTTATCACACACGTTAAAAAAGTAGACCATTTGGTCAAGTGTGAGAGCTCGAAGGTATCCATGAGTCCACTGTGCCCTCATTCAATGTGTAGCTGGGGCTCAGCAGAGAAAGAGCCTTGTTCTGGAAATAGCTGTGATAGTGTTGGGGGGGGTGGACCCTAGGTGTCCTTACCCTCAGGCCTTGAGCACTGGCCCTTCAATTCAAGCTTCTGAACTCTGTGACCAGTATCCTAGATGCATCTCTCTACACAAGACCCAGTCTTTCAAAGGGTCTTCAGATCCACCACCTGGCTCACTGACCCAAATCCACTTAAGGAATGGGACAGGTATAGGAGACTCACAGCTCTGGGAAGGCAGGCAGGGCTGTAGAGACCTAAGCCAAGCTTTATCAGACTATTCCTTAAAGAGAAATTTCCATTTTGCAATTCTGTCCACAAATCCCTCACAGCAACTTGATGGCAAATCATTGAGGAGGGAGGTTTGTGGAGTTCACAACTCTCTCAGCAAACCTGTTCTGACTTAAAGCTTCTCTATCCAGCTGGAACCCTCCGAGATGGCCTGCATGCAGGGCTTAGTTCAGAGCATCCCTCTGACATCTAGACCAGGGTGGCAAAAACTTGCCACATGGACCACTATGCCCCCTCCGGTGCCTATGGAAGGCATCACTAATCGATCAAGGGTCTGTTCCCCACTGGGCAAGATAAAGCCCTTGAAATCATACCATCATAGCCTCCAGCTGTCGGATCATTCAGCCCTGGCCCTTGAGGTAAGATCTAGTCGCCAGCTATCGTCTACAACAATCTAGTGCACTCTGCTCTTGGGAAGATCACTTCTATCTTGGTCTCAATTTCTGCCCCTATAATGTGAAATGATTGTTATGTCCCTGCTAGTGCTGCAATCCAATGAGTTCTCTAATAATAGACTGGACAATTCTGTACCACATAACAGAGAGAAATTCTATAAATTTCCAAAAAAAATTCTATGGTGTTTAATTTTTGTTTTTTTGGTTTTTTGTTTTGCTTGTTTTTGTGGGGGGGGGGGCAGTAGAACTGCCCTCCCCCTTTTATTTGCAGTAGGGTGGGTCATGAAGCCAGACATCAGGACCTGTTTGAGCTCCAAGCCAGCAAGGTCTCCAGTGCTTCTGGAAGCTGTTTCCCACTTCCTGGAAGGCCCCAGAGCCAAGACAGTCCTAACGCTTTTCTTGGAAGTGGGATATCCCCACCCAACCACCACCTCCCAGCAGGAGTTTGGATTAAGACCTCTGCCCCTCACACCGCCCCTCCCCCTTACTTGTCCTGTCCTCTGTCCTGGGAGGGCAGCTATGTCCCTGAAATGGAGCATGGATAGCATTTCTCGTTTGCCGGCCTGCCTGCCAGCCAGCCTGGCGGCCCTCTCCACCCAGCCCCTGGCCAGCCAGACAGGATGCATCAGAGGGAGGGGAGAGGACAGGGCCGCCCACTTGCCACCACGCACCGTAAAAGAGAGAGCATTAAATCTTGGCCCCCATCAGAGAACTGCCTTAATTAGGGTGGCGCCGAACAGGACGCTGTAATTAGCTGTGTGTCTGCGTTTCCATCAGAAACATCCATTTCCAGAGTTTTGTGATCCAGTCTTGCAAGAGAAGCTCAGCCAGGGACTCGGCACAGGGCAGCCCCAGAGGGGAGGGCTGGCCCGTTTCCCCTGCTCCTTGCCTCGCGGTCCCACTCTGGGTGAGTCTCTGGAGGTGGGAGCCGAGGGTCCTTCTGATAAGGGCGTTTGTTAATTACAGGCTCGGAGCTACTGGCTCCCAAAGCCAGGGAAACCCAAAGGTGTGGTGTCCGTGGAGGTAGCTACCTGTTAGGGTTGCTTGAACAACAACCATTATACCTGTGACTTTGATCTTCTTGGAGGGAACAGCCTGGGCCACCTGCCGCTCTGGATGATCTAGGCTGGCCAGTCAGAGCGTACATCCCCGGGCCACGATGATTGGCTCAGAGTGGGTCATGGGCCGGGTGCTGGGCCAATAAGCTTCTGTTGCAGGACTCTGGGCAGAATTCACGGGGAATGGGTGTTTGCTGGTTGAGCCAGTAGGATGGGACCCTGGATGGACCTTCGGGGTTTACCGAAGCACTGGAAAGCCTGCCTGAGAATAAGGCAAGTTGAAAAAGGTATTTTTAAAAGGTGGAGGGGGACAGAGAGCAAGAGACAGAGAGACATGATGACATCCTTTTGAACAATGGAGTGTCACTTGCAACGTAAGTGGTGGTGAAGACAGAGGTCACTACATCAATGTACCTCTACCATACATCTGCGGCGTACGGGGCATGGGGGAGAATACACGGGGGCCGGGGATGTGAGAGCAAAGAGACAGGCAGGGGCACCCAACCTTAGCGAGCTTCCGGCCCTCATTGGGAAGAGGAAACGTAAGGGTAGACTGGATTCGGAGTTCTAGAGCACCCCACACACTGAAGGCTGCGGCTTGCAACGCTGCCTCCGGAGGAGAGTGTCATGCCTTTATTTATGGCTGCTCTGTGCCCACCCGGAAAGCAGGCCCTCTTCATCTGATTACGGTTCCTTGTGACTTGTGTGAAGTCACTTGTCCCAACCAGCCCCTGGTTCCAAGAGTGGCCACCTAACCTGGCCTGAATCCTTAAGACCCTGTGCCCCCCAACCAGAATGACTGGTGTAGGAATGAGCACATGAATCAAGGTAAACTAGCAATCACCCATCCTGGAGCTTTTGCAGAAATTAGTGGGGAAAAGATATTATTTTCCCTTGAACTGCTAAGCAGGATGTGGGCCAGATGCTGCTGGGAGGCAGGCAACAGAGAGGAAACTAGAGACAAGATAAAGAGAATCAGAGAGTCTCTGTCCCAATAACAAATACAGTCTAAGCACCTAGAACCAGCTATGCCTGAAATCCAAACTTCTGATTGGCTCTATTTGAATAGTGTTTCTGCAACTATAAACCTAAAGAACGTTGACTAATGTCCTAGGACTGAGGCTCCTTTCTATCAAACCCCAGCCAACGTTTTTCACTCTTGTCTGTAATAATTAGCTTCATACCCCAACTGATGGAGCTACCCCCAATCGCAATATACCCAGCATTTTGTAGAGATTTTTGCTCCCCAGAGAAACTCTTTCTGCCCCAATGGCCCACAAAAACCCTGGTGATTGTTCAAGGCTCGCCTCATGGCGTCCTCATCTGAGAAACGCCCTGGGCCTCTGCCTCTTCTGCCCCATACGGCAGCTCTGATCACTTGAGCCTATGGATACATACCCCTGCTCTCACTTTTCCTGTTGACCAGTGAACTCTAAGACGGCTGAGAAACAGGGTGGGACAATTTCCCCATGACCTCCCTTGAGTCTGGTTCCAGGCCTGAAATCAAATCCACTGTCAAATTTTTTCAGTCACATGCTAATTAAGTACATATTTTTCTTCATATGAGATTGAGGTGGGTTTCTGACTCTTAAAACAAAGAGTACTAACACTGACTATGTTTTTCCCTAATTACAAAACTGATACCTACTCATTGAAGACAAGCAGAAAATACTGATACATGCGCACAAAGGGAAATAAAAATGACCCATAATGCCCCCATCCAGAAACAACTTTGAATATAATGGGGTAATATCCCTTTAGCCTTGTTTCCATACATGTATGAGTCCGTATTTATTTAGATGAGATCATACCCTAGTACGGGCAAGTGCTTGAAACAGAACATATCTACAGAAAAGGGCCCATATCACAAGGGTACCGCTTCGTAAATTTCACAAAGTGAACACATCTGTGACCAGTGTCCAGATCAAAAGAACAGTGTTGGCCGAGGACCTTCAGCTGTTTTCCCATTTATCCTGCAATCGCAGAGGGCACTGCCCTCCTGGAATTAGCCTCCTTCCTTCTCTTGATGCACCATCCGTTTGTTTCCAGTGCTTGGCTACTGAAAACAATGCTACAGAGAACATCCCCCATACACACATCATTTGCGCATGGGAGCTTATATCCTAGGATAAATTGCTAATAATAGCTAACATTTCCCAAACCCTTTCTGCCAGGCACTGTGTTCAATGCTTTTCATGGCTTAGCCCACTTGAGCCTTTTCACAATTAACTGAAACAGGGAGTCTTATTGTCCCCATTTTACAGAAGTGAGACCTCAGGGTCAAAGGGCAGGCACGTTTTGCATTTTGATTCGCATTTTCTAGCTGCCCTCCATACGACTGTACCAATTAATTCTCCCTCCAGCAGCGCCAAGGGTCAATTTTCCTTCTACACTTGCCAACGCTGGATACTATCAATTATTTTAATTGCCAGTTGTGGCCAAACAGGTGAAAAATTATAGCTCATTATAGACATTTGTTCATTTCTTTCATTTTTTTTTTTAGTGAGCCTGACTATCTTGCCTCATATTAACCATCTGTACTTCTTTTCAAAATTGATGTTTATGTCCTTTGCCTCTTTTACTGCGAGGATACTGGCTTTATTTTTGCATATTAGAGATATTCACCTTTCACATTTATCACAGGTATTTTCTAGCTTGGGTTTTTTGTTTCCATTTTTAAGGTGATTTTTTTGTGGTATAAAAAGTGTTTGCGGGGTTTTTGTGGAGGTTTTGTTTTGTTTTGTTTTGTTTTCGGCAATTGTGTGACGTGACGATCATCCACGATTTTCTTTAGGATTTCCTACTTGTAAAATGGGCAGGGAGAAATTAATCTGTTTTAAATGTGATCCACTTGGCTGAGGGGTTCTGGGGTTCCTCAGAGGGGCCCCTTGGAGAAGTGGCACCTGTAAGGGGTCTGACCGGTCTCTTTCCTGGGTCGCTGATCCCACTCAGCCAGATAAGATGGGTATTGGTTAAGGGCACTTGTCCTTTTGAGTTGTAAAGTTCATCTGCTTTTTACCTCCCAACCAGGGAGGCTGTTCCCTTGTGCCCCCTCTAGGATGGGAACACCCCTCTCTCTCTCACAACCTCTGGGGGACCTCTTAGGTTTTCTCCATCACCTGCACCCTCCGTGTTCTCCTCTGACCTCATCACTGACAGGTCATGTCACCAGCCTGCCTGCCATGTCTTGTCCTGTCCCTGCCTCAGACAGGAGCCCCAGCGCTGCTTCCCTTGACTGTCCCTCTCTCTGACAGCATCATCCACACAGAGCTCTTGCTGAATATCAGCCTGGATCTGTTTCTGGGTGACAGAGGTGGGCACAGCATGGTGCCACATAGCAAACAACCCCAAACTTGGCATTCCTGTACTTCAAAGCGCTACACCTGCCATCTTTCTCCCCAACCTCTGGGGTTCCATAGGCCCCAGTCCTCTCTCACACACTGGACCCCTCTCATTCTCCTTTTCTGGAATCCTTCCTCTAGAACTCCGTCTAGAAAATGTATTTCCGCTGGATAATTGGGCTGAGTGCATCTGGTCCTCCTTCCTTCCTTTGCCTACTTATGCATGTGTGGAAGCCATGGGACAAGATCCCTATTTTCAAAGTGTGATCCCGGGCGTCCCCAAGACTCTTTCCGGGGTCCCACAGGCTGAGTTATTTTTATAATAATACTGTAGTGGGCTGAGTGGTGGTCCCCCCAAATATAGGCCCATGTCCTCATCCCCAAAAACTGTGAATGGGAATGTATTGGCCGAGGTGGGGGGGGGAGGGCTTTAACAGATATAACTAAGTTAAGGGTTTTGAGATAAGAAGATAAGCCCAGATGATGTGGTGGGTCTTGAATCCAATGACAAGTGTCGTCTTCAGACAAACACAGCCCAGCAGGTACGAGGACAATGGAGGCAGAGATTGAAGTGATCCAGCCCATAAGCCTTGGAACACAGCCACCAGAAGCTGGAGGGGGTCAGGGACAGATTCTCCCCCCAGAATCACTGGGAGGAGTGTGACCCTGCTAAGCCCTAGATGTCTGGTTGGTGGCCTCCAGAATTGTGAGGATAAATTTCTACTGTAAGCCACCAAGTTTGTGGTCGTTTGTTATAGCAGCCACAGAAAACTGATACAAACCTGAGATGGCCTTTGCTCACTCACGCTTGTTCCCCCAGGATTTGTGCAGTGGAGTTTTCCAGAGGCTTCATGACATGTGATATTAGAACAAATTGAATCCAGAAGCAGATATGAGACTCCAGCTGCCTTCTATTAAGCCAGACATCGGGAGAGCCACAAAAACAACAGCGATGCCATTCTCCTTACCAAATCCTTTTTTGTTTTGGAAAATCTAGTTCTTTTTCATTTAAAAAAAAAGTTATTTATGTTAACCTACGATGGAACTTTCTAAAAATTAATAAATCTTTTTAAACTTTCTCGGTTTTCATTTCTAATATGGTAAATACGGATAGCTATATGTTACATAAACGTTCTTTGGAGTCCTGGATAATTTAAGAGTGCAAAGCAGTGGGTTTCTGGGTGACTCAGTCCATTAAGCGTCTGACTATTGATGTTGGTTCAGGTCATGATCTCAGGGTCATGAGATTGAGCTCTGCCTTGAGCCCAGCATCAGGCTCCTTGCTCAGTGGGGAGCCTGCTTGAGATTATCTCTCTCTCCTTCTGCCCCTTCCTCCTTGCTGGCACATGCAAGCCCTCTCTGTCTCTAAAATCAATACATAAAATCTTACAAGAAAAATGTGCCATCTCCCAAAACAATGAATCCAGGGGTTGGATCTCTCAGGTTTGGTCTGTTCACCAATTCCTCTGTATCACCACTCCCAACCTCCATGTTTCTCTTGTTCCTCTCTGTCACACTCAGAGAGCTGGTCCTTCTCCTCATGGTTACAGAATGGCTGCAGCTGTGCCGAACATCTTGACCTCACACAATAATAGTCAAAGTTGGAAAAAGAAGATATCCTGCTAATCTTAAAAATAAAACTGCTGGTTATTTTTCCCAGGAAAGAAAAAAAAAAAAGGTGGGGGTGGGGGCTTATTTAGCAGTAGCAGAGAATCGCAATTTGGGACAGGGAAGCCAGAGCAAAACCATAAACAAATCCAGAGAACCAAGGAAAGTTTCACTCAAAGGAGAACAAAGTAGGGAGTTGGGAGGGCTATTATAAACAAAAAGTCTATTGGAATAAACTGGGAGTTCAAAGTCTAGTGGTTTTTCATTGGATAAGTTGTGACAGTCTCTCATTGGCTGGGCTGTTGTCAGGGTAAGAGGAAACCTCTCCTCCTCCTGGTGGAAGAGTAAAGCAGCAGCTAGAACAGAACTGACCTGCAGGGTCCTTCTGGGGCCCCTTGGATCTGTAATTGGCCTGAATGGCAGGGCATGAGAGCTCCCCCTACTGGCATTCCATTTCCATTTTCAAAGAGGTTTCCTCTCTTCATTTTCACAATCCTTACCTTGAACCACATTTTAGAAGCCAAAGAGGACCCCTCCCCGTGACTTCTCCTCCTGCTTCAGTGACCAGATTGCAAAACAGGCCCAGCCAGGGGAAAGGCTTTATTGGGATGGACTTGGTCTGGTCAAGACTGACCTCTTTGGGAAGACAGCCAGTCTCCTCCGCAGACATGTCTGTTTCAGTGGGAACGGGCAGCTGCATCCATACTCGCCAGGCTCCCCCCTCGTCAAATGTTTAGGCCGCAGCCCAATGTGAAGCCCGCTAAGCCCCACCCCCCACTCGGACCCCTCAGAGCAACCTCAGCCCATGAGCCCCAGGCCCGTAGTGACTTAGTGCCTCTCCCAGTGCGCTCCTTCTCCACGCCCTCAACACGCGACCAGCCCTCTGGTCCTGACCCCTTCCTCCTGCGACAGTTTTATATCAGAGACCTCATGCCTGGCCCTGATCTTGCTTGGTGGCCACGCAGGCCCATTTTTGATAGGTTGCAATATGCTCACTTTGACAGGCTTCGATAACTGTGACAATTTGACAGGTTTTAATAACTTTGAGTGTCAGGAAGATGGCCCTCCCAGGAAACACGCAGAGTGTTTTACAAAATCTTCTGTGCTACTCACATTAACCTTTAAGCTCTGCAAGTTCTCCTTGCAGCCAATCACACACACACACACGCGCGCGCGCAAGCCCATGCACACACAAACACACACGCAAGCTCATGCACACACACACAAACATACATATACAAACACGTGCACACAGATAGACACACAAACACATGCACAGGCACCCACACGTGCACACATGCACACACATACATACATAAACACACACCGGGTTTAGAAATGACTCAAATTCTCTGCTTTGTAACTTATGTATTATGCATTTTTGGACATGTAACTTACCCACTTCGAGTCTATGTTTCTTTATTTCTAAAAAGAGGGTTATGATACCTGTTTTAGGATTCATGGGGATTGAACGAGGCAGTGTATGTGAAGTCCCTCACTGTCAAGTCTCAGAAATGGGCAGTTGTCACGTTGATGTGGGATGTTGGGGTTTGGGAGCAAATGGTCAAGAAAGAATTCTTGAGACATTTTGGTGCAAAAAAGTGGTGTTATTAGGGCACCTGGGTAGCTTAGTCAGTTAAGCATCTGACTCTTGATTTCAGCTAAGGGTTACAAGATCAGTCTCAGTCTCAGGGTTACAGGATCGAGCTCCACATTGAGCTCCATGCTGGGTGAAAAGGCTGCTTAAGATTCTCTTCCTCTCTCCCTCTCCCTCTGCCCCTCCCCACCCACATAAGGCAGGACACTTGGGTAGAAAGAGCTGCACTGGGGTCATAAGGAGTTGTTGATTACATACTCTCAAGTTGGGAGGGGTAGGGACAGGGTAAATCCCTAAGAAATCTGGAAGCAAGGGACACTTGGGTGGCTCAATTGGTCAAACATCTGCCTTTGGCTCATATAGGGATCTCAGAGTCCTGGGATCGAGCTGCACGTCAGGCTCCCTGGTTAGCAGGAAGTCTGCTTCTCTCTCTGCCTCCCCAGTACTTGGGCTCATGGGTGCGCTGTCTCTCTCAAGTAAATCAATAAAATCTTTGGGTGCCTGGGTGGCTCAGTGGGTTAAGCCTCTGCCTTCGGCTCAGGTCATGATCCCAGGGTCCTGGGATCGAGCCCCGCGTTGGTCTCTCTGCTCAGCAGGGAGCCTACATCCCCTTCTCTCTCTGCCTGCTGCTCTGTCTACTTGTGATCTGTCTGTCAAATAAATAAATAAAATCTTAAAAAAAAAAAAAAAAGGAAGGAAAGAAAGAAAGAAAGGAAGGAAGGAATTTGGAAGCAAGATTTCCAGGACCTTGAGGGTCTAGCTACTGTTAGGATAAGGTCATTTACTACTGTTCGGTAAAACCTTAGTCATGAGACCCTTTCGGTGTGTATCAGTGGGCCGTCTGCTTGGAGAATGATTGCTGACACATATCTTGGGGGGTAGAGATAAAGGAAGTTTCCAAAGGAATTTTTATATGTTAAAAGAGACTTAGAGGGTCCCGGAGGTCAAGTTCATGCTAAGGTTGCCTTTTGCCCTTAGCAAAGTATTGACACTGAGGCAGTTGAGTTCCTAGAGGAATGTCACTCTGCCTGTCTCAAGGACTTGTCAATGAGCTGTGAGTTGTAAGGAAATTTAATTTTTTCTTTTGCCTTTGTTCCCCACATCAACATGATCGTTGCAATTCAGCATCTGTGTTTCAAAGCCTATAGAGTCCTCAGCTCCATTTTATCATCGGAGAGTCACAGCACCCCAGGAAGTCAGCAGGGCAAGGGGTATGCCCCATGTCACAGGTGGGGCGACTGAGGGTCCAGGAGACCCAGTGATTCAGCCACACTGACAGCTCAAAACCTGTTCCCGTAGCCAGGCCTTCAGATTCCAAGCCCAGGGCCCCTCCCTGACCTGAATCTGTGTGACCCAGATTGCTCAGCTACCAAAGGTCTGAAAAGTTTTGCAGGAATCGAGTCGGGGCTCTTGATGTGCTCACATGGCCAAAAGTAGCAAGGGTGGTAACAAATCCCCAGGAGAGGGGAGGAGGGAAGCTTCTTCCAGTTCGCAGCCCATGAAGGGTGAGCAGCATCTGAAAGGACCCAAGTAAGGAGAGACCTTCCAAGAATGCAAACCCAGAATATAGAAATTTAAAAAACAGACACGTGTGACAACATGAAAAGATTAATCTCTTGCAAGGCAAAAGATACCATAAGCAAAGTTAATAGACAAACAATAAATTTGGAAAAATATTTGAGATGCAGAGCACAAAGGGTCACCAGCTATAATATACAAAGAGTTCTTACAAATTGAAGAGAAAAGGGCAAACAACCCAAAAGAAATTATGGCAAAGGACATGAATAGGCAATTCACAAAGGAATGGCACCAAATGGCCACAGACAAATGAAAAGATGCTCGCACTCATTAGTGGTTGGGGGGGTGGGGAATACAAATTAAGCGAACAAGGAGATATCACAGAGGCAAATTTAAAAGAACAATAACACAATCGCTGGCAGGGATCTGGGGAAAAGTGATGTTCATACGTTGTTACTGAAAATGTAAATCGTTACAGTCCTTTTAGGAAGAGAGTTGGCTCCAAAAATTAAAACTTCCCAAGTTACATTAAAGTGTTGCATTCAGGGGCGCCTGGGTGGCTCAGTGGGTTAAGTCTCTGCCTTCGGCTCAGGCCATGATCTCAGGGTCCTGAGATTGAGCCCCACATCAGGCTCTCTGCCCAGCAGGGAGCCTGTTGCCCCCTGCCTCTCTGCCTACTTGTGATCTCTCTCTCTGTCAAATAAATAAAATCTTTTTAAAAAAATGTTACATTCAAAAAGCGATATCTATGTCCTTTGACCCAGCAATCCTTACCCTAAAAATCTGATAGAAATGAAGACATATCCTAAGGACAAATGACAAAAAATGTTCATTGAATTATTATTCATAATGGGGAAAAAAAACCTCAAAACAAAGCATGGCAGAGACTTGTACACAGGGAAGACCTTGTTCTCCAGCCTCTCTGGCATTTTGGGTGGGACCACGTGACAGCGTCCTGGCTGACGGACTGAGGGGGAAAGGGATGGGTGGCCATAAAGCCTGATTCCCTGCTCGGTCTCCCTGCTTCTGCTCTTGACTGCTGAGACTCCACGGCTAGCCACGGAAGGAGCCCGATCCCCGAGTCCCTGTTTGGAGAACACCCTCCCGCCCCCAGCCTCACCCCGGGGCTGCCCGGCCACACTGCCCCGGGACAGAACGAGCAAGAGACCCTGGTGGGGGGCAAGTGCTGCAGTGTCTGGACTTCCATGTGTCAAAACTTAGCGCCCTTTAACACGTGGGCAGTGTGTCCATCCGTAGTCACGCACGGACAGAATGATGGCACAGCACACCCTCAGCTCAGCTCGCACGAAGGATCAATTTGAGCTAGACCCAGGGAACTCCATGGCATGGAAAGAGAAAAGTGACATGCAGACAAGCCTACATAATACCTCGTTTGCGTAATCTAAACAATGATCAAGTAAACCATCTCCTGGGACAGCGTACTATGCACGTGCGTGTGCTGTACAGATGGCTCTCTGAGAACAGAGAGACGCATGGAAAGCTACTTCTAGGCTCACACGTATGAGCTGGGGGCGGGGAATAGAAGAGGCCAGACAATAAAATAGGAAACGCGCATCACCAGTTTACATGAGAACACTTTTGCAGTTATGAATGGCAGATGTCAACATAAAAATGTTTCCATGTTAAAGAGTACAACCTATCCTCTTTTTCGCGCAAGTAAAGTGCTCATACATCTGACGGATGCAGGGCAAAAGGGCTACAGGTCCCAAGAGTGGAGTCCTTGCTTCAAATCCACTCACACCCTCCCGTCTGGCAGAGTCTGGTCAGAACAGCTTCCCCGTTGAGATGCGGCTGAAAACAAGGAGCGAGGAAAGCATCCTGACTCGAGGAAACTTCCTCGTGTGGGAGCTGGAGCCAGAAGGTGCGGGCTGCCTCCCAGTCTTCTGAGAAAATGGGGAGTCTTGGAGTGAGCAGCTTAAGAGCTCAGCCAGCATGTTGGGGAGAATCTTCTGGAATCAAAAGGACCTTAGAAGTGCCTAGGGTCAAAGGTCGCAAACTGGGAGCCCAGAGCCAACGAAGAATTCAAATTGATTGCCAGTGCTTTTGAATTGACAGATTTCTCTCTCTCTCTCTCTCTCTCACACACACACACACAATCCAAATTTAGTATCTCCAGCTTGTAGTGGGAAAAATCAGATTATCTAGCCATACCATGCCCCCATTCCTAAATGACACCCAGAAACTGGAGCCCCTGGGGACTGCCCCCTGTCGCCCCCCCAAGGATGGAGCGTGCACTTTTCAGTTTGCCACAGTCTCCACCATTCCCTGTCGCTGTCCCACATCACTTCTCCCACTCATAGGAACCCACCCGCCCGAACTCACTCACATGCATGAGTGGGACCCTGCACCTCCATCGGGTACGACCTCTTCCCCACCCACTCTGACTGAACAAAGTGAAAACCACGTTCCCTGGGTTTGGCACAAGGCAGGCGAGTCCAGACTCTGGCTCTCTGACCTTCTTAGCATCTGCGATGCCTGGGCACCGTGTCAGTTCAGCGAAGGTGGAAGCGGGTGGTCCCAGAATTTCCAAATGGTTCTGTGTTAGCGTTGACCAAACCAGACCTTCTGTATGAGACGTGGGAGGAGGAAGTCAAGCAGCAGCCACGTTTCTCCTGCTCCGGAGGCCAGTGCAGGGCTGCTCCCGATCCGCGGCCTCACTTCATTGGCTGGGGTCTCACCAGCTTTTCCAGCAACTTCCAGACCTCCTTCAGCATCTCCCAGCGTGGGACCGGCTGGTGCACAACTGCGTGGTGGGGCTCACCAGCTTCACCTAGAGGCCACCCATGGCACCCAGGTTGAAGGCGAGAGACAGATGCTGCCTCCCCTTGGTCCTTGCTGGCCTCCACATTCAGCGTTCCTTCCGGGGAGGCTCACGGAAACACTGGGTTCTGCCCCAGACTCAGAGGCAACAAGCCTGCATGACGCTCTCGGTCCAATGCCAGGAATAAATCCATTTTCTGTATCACTTGTAAGGTTTCTGCTTCCCTGATCAGACCCTGACACATCCTGTGTGATCTTCCACAGGTTACTTAACCTCTCTGAACCTCCCTTCTCTTGTCTTAAAATGTCAGTGATACCACTACAACCTCCAATGATTATCGTGAGGAGAAGATGGGCAAATACGCGCAAAGTGCTTTAGCAGAGACCCTGGCAGAGAGCCAATGCTTGGTAAATGCCATAGACTCTAAAACTGCTGTGTTTTTATTATTTTTTTAATATATTTTATTTATTTATTTGAGAGAGACAGAGAATGTGAGAGAGAAAGCAAGAACAAGCGGGGTGGGGGGAGGGGCAAAGAGAGGGGGAGAAGCAGGCTCCTGGCTGAGCAGGGAGCCCGACACAGGGCTGGATCCCAGGACCCTGAGATCATGACCTGAGTCAAAGGCACAGACTTAACCAACTGAACCACCCAGGAGCTGCTGCAATGTTTTTAAATGGGAGCTGTGCGTTTGCCTGCCTAATGTTGAGAAAGAAACTGAAGACCCCGAGTTTGATCTGTCATCATCTAAATTAATAATACCTCCTCCTCACTCTGCAATATTTTAAACCGTCCCCAGATGTGCATGTGTTCATACATGCATAGGCATGTAGGTGCATACAAAATGGGAAATTTGAAAATCCTAAAATACTTCTTTCATGTAAACTTAGTAGCCTCTCTTAGATGGGTTCCCAGGAACCACGCTGTGAAACGGAGGTCCATGAACGGGGTGCTGTCAGGAATCATCCCAGAACCCCCACCCAGAGGCTGACAGGGTTGGGGTTGGGCGGAGGGAGAAGCGGGGCTGCCAGGCACCTGAACAGAGGCTTCTGCCAACCCCAAGGGGGGCTTTGCCATCCCAAAGACCCTTCAGAGCTGTCCCAGACATAGGAAGGATCTGGCCTTTGTGCTGTGCCTGGACTCCCCACTGTGTGTTTAGACCAGCCCCAGCAAGGGGGCATAAATAGATAAATAGGAGCACGGATGCTCCCCCATCAAGGGGAACAAATGAGCCACCATCCTGCCGGCACTCTAGGCAGCACAGCGCAACATCCACGACACCCTATGTTTTTTAATCTACTCACCATCCAACAAGACAAGGGGTGACTATTTGTAAAGTCAGATTTGCTATCTTGTTTACTCTGTGACTTGCTGCCTGGCAAGGAGACACCTTGAAAATCCTGTGCCCCCAGTGGGAGATTCTGGGCTGTTGGGGGTGGGGCCGGAAAAGGCTGACAGATCCACTTTGAAATGACATGGCTTTGGTGCCGATCACTGAGGTCCAGAGTCACCCAGCTGAGGTCCTGTGCCGTCAAGGACCATCAGCAGGGTGGGAGACAGAGCCTGACCATCTGAGCCAGGCAACCTCGTGCCACAGCAGAAGTCAAGTGGGTGACCTTGTCCTCTTTAGTGGAGTGCCCCGAGGGCACAGGCTTGGCTTTGCTTATTGCTGGGTCACCTGTGCTTGGCACAAGACTGGCATAGCATAGATCCTCAAAATGCATTTTCGGATGAAAGAATCATCAGATTAAGCACTGAGCTTCATTTAAAAGCCCGTTCCTCTAATTCAAGAAATGTACAGATGAAAGACACATTGGCGTAACCAGCATTTTCTCTGCCAGACGCGGAGAGTACCTCTGCTCATTGATAGCCCCTTTGCCCACATCTCCCCTCGGTCCAGGAATGTACTCCTTCTCTTCCTCCAGTAATGCTGAGTTCCCCTTCCTACAGGAAGTCTTCCCTGACTGTACACTCTCTCCCTCCCTCTCTCTCTCTCTCTTTACCAAAGAGTAACTGATGTTCTTAGAGGTCGGGACAGAACAATGGGAAGGAAAGTTTCAGAATCTCAGCTCCTTTCTTCCCACCTCTGTCTCCACCCTCTCTGTGTGCCCACAACGCCCCCAGAAGGTGTTCTCTCCAGATCTGTGAGATTAGTCAAACCAGCCATGGTGGGCTCATTTCTCTGTTTTCAGGATGGACATGTGATACACCTGTGGCCAATGAGGCATGAGGCAAGAAGTCTAGGGTTTTTGTGAAAAGTCCCCTCACTGATGAGATGTTCAGGAAGAGACAGCCCCTTTCATGGGCCAGAAAGCATCACCTTTGGAAGGGACCCAGGACCTATGCCTGCCATCTTGTGCAGGTGAGCATGCGGACAGAGAAGTGGATTCTGGGTTTATCAACACGACTCTAGGGACAATGGGAATAGCCTCCTAGACCACCTGGCACACAACTGTAACTTCCTTCAGAGGCCCGCCTTCAGGCTCCTGGAGTCACATGCTTGTTAAAGGAAGGGAGCCATAGTCCATGCTTAGCGGGGAGCCTGCTCTGTCCTCCTGGACATGGGCAAAGAAGCCTGTGGTCCCCCTGTCACTGGCAGTCATCTGGCTTTGAGGGAGGTAGGGTAGAAAGACAGATGAATGATATCATTGAACAGCCGGTTATCATGGGCAGAGCTCATCCTGGTTCTAGACTTCTGGGTGGGTGAAACGGTAAAGCTCCTGGATCTTGAAGCCAGCTTGAGGGGGGGTTTCTGTGCTATGCAACAGAGCATTCTAATTTATCTAAGGGTCAGGCTCTTGTGAGTGTAACTGCTACACACACACATTCTATGTATGCACACACTCAAGTATGTGCCCCAAACTGCAAGGTCAATTTTCAAAAACCCCACCGCTGTTCCACACACCAGCAAAACGAACTTAAAAATAGAATAGCACAACCACTGTGGAAAACAGTAGGCTCAAGAATTTAAACATAGAGGGGTGTCTGAGTGACTCAGTTGGTTAAAGGTCCAACTTTGATTTTGGCTCAGGTCATGATCTCAGAGTCCTGATATCGAGCCCCATGGCAGGCTCCCCACTCAGCGTGAAGTCTGCTTCTCCCTCTCCCTCTGTCCCCCCCCCCACTCATTCTTTCTTTCTCTCAAATAAATACATAAAATCTTTTTAAAAAGAAGGAAAGAGGGGCGCCTGGGTGGCTCAGTTGGTTGGACGACTGCCTTCGGCTCAGGTCATGATCCTGGAGTCCCGGGATCGAGTCCCACATCGGGTTCCCAGCTCCATGGGGAGTCTGCTTCTCCCTCTGACCTTCTCCTCGCTCATGCTCTCTCTCAAATAAATAAATTTTTAAAAAATCTTAAAAAAATTTAAAAAAAAAAAAAGAAGGAAAGAAATTAAGCATAGCATTACCATATGATCGAGTAAATCTGGGTATATACCCAAAAGAGTTGAAAGCAGGGACTCAAATGGATATTTGCACACGAACATTTAGAGCAACGTTCTTCACAACAGCCAAAAGGTGGAAATTACCCAAATGCCCATCAGGAGATGAATGGATAAACAAACTGTGGTATATCCATACAATAAAAATTATTCAGCCTTAAAAAGAATACCTGCTATAACATGAATCAATCTTTTTTAAAAAGATTTTTGTTTATTTATTCAAGAGAAAGAGAGAGAGCATGAGCGGGGTTAGGGGCAGAAGGAGAGGGAGAAACGGACTCCCCACTGAGCAGAGAGCCCCATAGGGGGCTCAATTCCAGGACCCCAGGATCATGACCTGAGCTGAAGGCAGCTGCTTAACCAACTAAGCCACCCAGGTGCCCCAACACAAGGCAATCTTGAAGACGTTATGCTAAGTGAAGTAAGTCAGTCACAAAAGGACAAATATTATCTGATTTCACTTATATGAGGTACAAGTAATAGGCAAACTTATAAAGACAGAAAATAGAGTAGGGGCTTCCAGCGGCTAGGGGAGAGGGGAATGGGGATCATGTTTAGAGAGCACAGAGTTTCGGTCTGGGAAGATGAAAATGTTCTGGAGATGGATGTGGGGATGATTGTACAGCAATGTGAATGCACGTATCTCACTGAGCTGTAGGTTTTTAAATGGTTATAGGGTAAAGGTTATGTTATGCATATTTTACCACAATTTTTTTAAAAAGACTTGAAAACACAAAAGAAAAAAACAATACCCTCTTCACAATAACAACAACACACAAGGCACCTTGGAATAAACCCAACCAGAAATTCACAGAACTCTGGAGAAAACCATAAAACTTTATTGGGGAGATGTAAAAATTGATCCAAATAAGTGGAGATATACCATGTTCATGGAGGAAAAGATGTACTAAAGAGGACAAATCTTCCCAAATTCATCTATAATATAATGCAGTTCCAACCAAAATCTCCACAGCATTTTTCATTGAACTCACTAAGCTGATTCTAAAATTCCTATGGAAGACAATAATATATATTGACAATATAAGACAACAAGTGTATATTGGAACAAGTCCACAGATTAGAAGTATACAGCTCAACGAGGTTTTACAAAATGAACATACCTGGGTCACGGTCACCAAAATCCAGATCAAGAAACAGAATAGTGCTCCAGAAACTGCCCTTCTACTTCCTTGCAATCACTACCAGCTTTAAGGATACCCTAGTCTCCTGGCCTCTGTTGTAATCAACAAAATTTGCCTGGTTTTCAACTTCCTATACATAGTATCACATTGCATGTACCTTTCTGTGTCTGTTTCTTCCACTCAATGTCCCGATTGCATAGTTCATCCCTATTGTTACCTGAGTTGCCGATCTTTGTTCTGCTGACTGGGTACTGTCCCAATGTACCACTCTCTCACCATGTATTTATGCATTTTACTCTTTACAAGCATCTGCGTAAGTTTCCAGCTTGGAGATCTCATGAGAAGTATTCTGGTCCTCGTCTGTTGATCCACATTTATGCACAAACTTACTGGACACATTCCTAAGGTTGGAACGAGTGGGTCATCAAGAAAAATATGCAAATGAGCAGAGGATGTTGGTGTCAGGGGTGGGGATGGGGTGGTCTTGACCTACTGGAGATCAAAGTACATTAGAAAGCAACAGCAATTAAAAGGAACATAGACTAGCAAATCCTCAATTCTATACACACACACACACACACACACACACACGCAAGCATACACAGGCCTGCACGCAGGACTCCTGTGCATGCCTACATCCATTCCATACCAGGCTTGCACTCCCACCCCACGTACTCCACGAGTCAGCAAAGACAACTCACGGCCGGACTTCCCAGACCAGATAACTGACTGTCGCGGTCCCTTTCAAGTGGTATCAGAGCACAGGCCTGCAAGTATCCAGGAGAAGGGGAAGAAGAGAGAGAGAGCCCCCCCCCCCCGCCCTGCACTCCTCCGCCTGCCACCCGCCCACTGGCTTTAAAGGGAGAACAAAGTGAGCGGGATCAGAGGGTGCAAGGTGATGGCAGCGATGCCGAAGCCATTTATCACTGCCAGATGTGTGAAGGGTCAGGCTGTGGGGGCCTGCTGGGAGTGCAGCGGGAGAGCATGGACCCCAGACACGGCGAGAAATAACCTGTCCAGTTGGTGAGGGACCCCAGAAGGGCCGCCAGGACCCCTTCTTCACAAAATGACACTGTGCTTTCTTTTCTGTCCAGGCCAAAAGGGGCTGGGGGCCAGGGCAGAGGCAGCGGCAGCTTAAGAAAGGGCCGTCAATCAAAACTCTAAAAATACCCTCCCACCACCAGCAAGCTCACCCCTGCACCCGCCGGTGGGCTTCCTGCCGCCTGAATGGTCCCTTGGTGACACACAAGGACAAATGTTTGCCCAGAGAGGCCTGGTGTCAGGAGGCACACATGGTCCCATGGTGGCATCTGTCCTCTCCCCTGCCCCCACTCCTCCAGAACCCTCTAGCAGGCACACCCTGGGCCAGAAAGGGAGTCAGGATTCTGGAAGGAAGGCACGCCTCTACCCTGGGCTTCTCCATCCTCTTGGAAAACAGGGACACAAGCTACCTCTCTTTGCAGGTGGCTCCCAACCCTGAAAAGAGCCAAGTTTCCTAGGGGAGACTCCCAGTCAAATGGGGGGAGAGCACCACAAGCTTCCAGCGAGCCCCTGGCCTGGGACCAGGAACCATCTCTGCTTCTGCTAAATTCCCAGGTTGGTTGGGGAGGGCAGATGCCTGTCCTAGTCTGTTGGGGGAGGCACAGCTGCTGCTCTGGAAGCATGCAGGGCTGATGAAGAAGGCTCAGCTCTTGTCTGGAGGTGCTCCCAGTCCAATAAGGGAGTTACAGCTTCCCAAAGACAGCGTGTTCCCACACAGTGACAACAGCAGACTTTCAGCCAAAATCTCCCCAAACTTTAATGCATATCCAATTCACCAGGGATCTTTTAAAATACAGATTCCATTCCGCAGGCCTGGGGAGGGGCCTGAGATTCTGAATTTCTAACGAGATTCTGATGATGCCATTGCTGCTGCTGCTGGCGCCTGAGCAGCGCCATGAAAGATGAGCCGGATGGAGGGTGTAGACAGCTAACTTCTATTGGCTGTTCTGCTGAGGGAAAGAGCCCTAAGCTGCGGCTAGAGGGGAGGGCTCCTTGGAGGCAGCAGGGTAGAATCTGATGGAAAGAGGGAGAACTTTGGAGCCGACGGGCCTTAGGTTCAAATCTTACTTCTGGCACTCATTAGCTGTGTGGCTCTGGGCAAGTCTCTCGACCTCTCTGAAGTGAGGGGAAACGGCCACGCCCTCCTCGCTGTGGGCCGAGGAAGCACTAGCACACGCCTGGCACTCAGTAGGCGCTCCAGAAAGCGCTTTCCGGGATGGGGGTATGGGGGTGGGGTGGGGGGTGGAGTGGGGTGTGGGGCCGCAGAGCGATCCGTCCCTCCCCGCCGCCTCCAAACCCCCGCCCCCTCCCCCCGCGCTGGCCGGGGGCCCGGCGGAGCGCAGGAAGCCCGCGCGCCCGCCCCGCCCCCACCCCGAGGCCGCCTTTGAGCCCAGCGCCGCGCTTTGAAGTCCCAGATGGGCCGGGAGGAAAGAGGATCCCCGCGCCCAGCCCCCCAGCCCGCACCTGGATAAACACGCGCCGCCAGCCCCGCCGCCGGCCCCGGACCGACGGCCTGGCGGCAGGGACGGCCGGGCGGCCGGAGCAGCCCCGCAGCGGCTCACTTCAAAGGGCCCGCGGCCGCCAGCGGGAGGGGCCCTAATCAGGCCCGGCTGCTGCCTCGCGGACGCCCCGCCCCTCCGCCCCTCCCGCCTCGCCCCTCCCGCCGCCCGCCATCTGCTCCGCGTTAGAGCGCGCACCGGTGGGGGCGGGGACCCCAGGCCCAGCGGCGCGCCGACCGAGCGGCGGGCGGCAGTCAGCGCCGCATGCGAGCTCCGTGACATCACCGCTTCGCTCACTCAGGGGTCAACTCAGCAAATGCCTATTGCGTGCCTGGTGCGAGAGAGGCAGAGGAAATTCAGGTCGTTCGATAGTTCATTCATTCATTCATTCATTCTTTCATTCCTTCCTTCATTTAACAAATTATTGAACATGCATGAATGCATTCATTCATCTGATAAACAATTTTCGAGTGTCCACTCTGTGCCAAATGCTGTCCCCAGGCTCACCTCCCTGGGCCACTTGCAAGCTCTTCCTTATTGGCTCTCTCTCTCCTTCAGGATTTAGCACCTGTTCTGCCTAGAATGCCCTCCTCTGCCTGGAACGAACTCCTGCTCATCCTGCAAAAGCCCAGTTTGTTTTTTTTTACAGTTTCCTCCCCATTCTATACGCCTAGGGTGCCTCCCTCCTACTAGAGAACATATGGCTTTGAATGACAGTGATTTATTCCTTTGCAGGATCTGTGTGCCCCCAAGACAGACAGCTCCAAACTGGGCCCTACCAGGAACCAGCTGTGTGGCTCTATAACCTCTCTGTGCCTCAGTCTTGTCCTCTAGAATCAAGAAAGGACAAGATCCCCTTCACACGGTTATGGGAAATAAGACCAGGCAAACTCAAGGCCAGGCCTGGGCAACAGCCTGCAAAAAGGTAGGAAGAGTGACCTGATTCTCTCTACAGCCCTGTGGCTCCAGGAAGCAAAACTCAGTTCACGCTCCCTCCTCCAGGAAGCCCTCCTGACCTACCTTCTGAGAACAGGCTTCCTCTCCTTCTGCTGAGATCTTGCCTGTCTGACTCAGCCCCATTGGCTACCGGCATCCAGTTGCTCCTGGCTGCTTGGAGCCTGCCAGGCCAGTACGCTGAACCCCGGGGTCCAGAGAGCAGGGAGGCGGCCTGTGCATCTTTTCTTCCCCTTCAGTGCCTGGCACATTGCTTAGCTTGTTGCACACACCGGATTCAGTCAATGAGAGTCCCTCTCCAGCTCTTGCTCCCTAGGAGGGAGCTCAGGCTAGTAGATAGGCCACTCAGGTCCTGGGCTAGAGTCCCTGGGAGTGCCAGGAGCTGCCTGAAGTAGGAGCTTCGCTGGCCACAAGCCTGGGCCGCGTGGGGGATGGGTGATGAGGAATCGTAGGCCACCCGCCCATTCTCGCCTGTGGCCTGCTAAGTGCCCAGAAGCTAAGGGTAACCAGACCTTTGACTTTGAGAGCCACTGAAAACTTCTTGGAACCCTGGGGAAGTCTAAAGAGACAGCCACGGGGATGGAGGCTGGGATGCCTAAGAAGCCAGCAAGCCAAGACAGCCAAGGTTTCCAGGGAATCTGAAAGGGACTGGTTACCCAGAGACACTGGCTGGCAGGCAGACAGACAGACAGAAAAAGCACTGACCCCCGGGGATTCTCATGGCCCTCCTTGGGCTCTCAGGCCCTCTGCTCCCTGCCAGCTCACCGTCTCTGTGTCTCCTTTGGCCTACTGCTCACCTGCAGGGCAGTGGGAAGGAACTTGGGAAAAGGGGGTAGTCAGAAAGGTCACCCAGGCACAGGACCCCCAGACCGTAAAAGTGCTGTGGGCCTTTGCGGGGGGTTGGGGGAGAAGGAGTAATGTTTGTTTTTAAGCCACAGACTTGTGACAAAACACCTGGGTTCGGGTCCGAATTCAGCCACTCTCTAGCTGGAGGACCAGTGGACCTCCCTGAGAGCATCAGGGAAGGGGTGAGAGCAGCAAGTCCTCAGGCCAACGGCCCCAGGCTCCCGCACAGTTGGATGGTCACGTGGGATTCTGTCAAGGGAAATCCTCCCTTTGGTAGATTGGTTCCCAAGCAAGATGGAGCAAAGTTGCACTCTGGTCCTTCTCCTGCCTGGTGGGCTTTCCGTGGGGGACAGCACCCCCGGGAGCTGATGCCGAGGTGAAGATTCCAGCGGCCTATGCAGCATGTTGGGGAGGTCCCTCCGGGAAAGCCGGAAGACTGGCATGGGAATGGGGGAAGCAGGCTGGGGAAGGGCAGGAAAGGAAGGTGTGCTTTCCAGCACAGCCCAAAGGGGGCAGCTTCAACCTGACCCCACAGGAGACTCTGAAGCGGCCAGGCAAGGGAGCTTTCACACAGGCTCACTAGCAGGGAACAAATGCCCAGGCACTCAGACTCTCCCGGGTGTAGACAAAGAGAGCAGCCACCCCAAGGAGTCCTCCAAAAAGGAGCCAGCACAGAAGCAGGGCTGGGTGCCCACAAATGATAGAAAGGGACCCAAGTGACTGTCCACCAGTCCGAGATCTTCTTCAGTTTTGCCCTTTGAGTACTTTCTGGAAAAAGCGCAGGCATGAAGCATTCCCTGGATGTTCAGGGCAGGTCCAAAAGGTCTGATGGACCTGGGGCTCGAGGTCAAGGCACTTGATACTGTCGAGCAGGGGGTCTTGGCACATGGGGCCCAAGGGGACCGTTCGCAAAGCCCTGGTCTACCCCTTGAAAGAGGGCACCCTCTCGGAGTCAGGCAAGGCCATGGCTGGAGGGCGCAAGACGGCCTCAACATTCCACACCACCACAGCCTGCTGTGTGTGCTTGGACAAGGTGTGTCACCTCTCTGAGCCTCGACCTCCCTCCCCCACAGTAGAATGGGGTAATTATAATTACTGAGCACTTACAATGAGCCAGCCCCTGCGCTGAGCCAGTGCTGGACTGCTGATCTTCCCAGGGCTGACATCTCCACTTTCACAGGCAGTGGGGCCTATCCAACCTTACCAACCAACCCCCTAGGTTGAACTCCATTCTTGCCACCAAGAAAACTGCTTCTAACAATCCTTACGCTAATACACGAGTTCTTGATGTTATGATTAACAATAGTTGCAGGTGTGGATTCCTGAGGAGGACCCTTCCTGTATCATTTTGCCATCCCTGGTAGGGACACATGGGCAGATGTACAAGTTGTACACTGCACAACTGTCATGGAGGTACCATGACAACGGTATGAATGGCTCCCCCTGGGATTTTGCAGTTCTCAACCAGCTCCGCCTATGCCCCACAGCTCTGAACCCAACAATGTAGTCTCCTGATTCAGGTAGTTCTGATGCTGACCCCCACCTCCGGGATATAGAGTTACCTCGCGGGCACACATCTATCACATGATCAATAATGAAGCATTTTTGAGGTAGTCACACAGGCAATAAAGCAAGCACTTAGCCCCATGCCTGGCACGTACCAAATTCAGTAAACACTACAGTTCCTGTGGTTTGGCCTCCTGCATTTTTCCACCCGAGCACCAGCATCGGATTGGGCTTTCAGAGTCCCAGCTCTGGGGAACTTCTATAAGACCCCAGCAAGCTAGGGCTCCCCACCCTGGCCCCCAGTTTCCATTGAGAATGACCCCCAGAAGTCTGTCACTTCCCCGGAGGGGAGATAGGATTGGATCACGATGTCCCGTCTCTTCTCAGGGTTCAAAGCTGCCGCCAGCCCCCACGTGGCCAGCTTGATTTGTTTCTTATCTTTAATTTTTTTTTTAATCGAGCAGATCCCCTCCGGTTACTTTTGCTCAGCATCTTACAGCATCTTTGGAGCGGGCAACAAAAGCATTCTTTTTGGAGCCCGCGGGGGCCCAGGGCAGAGCCACTTCAAAGGGAATGCAAAGCGACAGGCAGCGATGTCCCTGTCATTGTCCTCCCCTGCGTGTCTGCCCCCCATTGTCCTGAGGCCGCCCTGAATAGGCAGGCACAAAGGCCACCGTTCAAAGTGGGCACCACATGCTCCATCAGAAGGCCAGCCTTTGCCTCTGCTCTGTTCCCTTCATCCTTGCACACACACAGGTTTCCACCCAGGGGAGGGGAACTGGCCTTGAAGTGGGCTTTCTTCTCCCCTGTCTCTCTCTCTCTCTCTCTCTCTCAAGCTTCTCTCTCTCTCTCTCTTTTTCTCTCTCTCTCTCTCTCCCTTCCTCTCCACCACCCCCACCCCAATCTCTCCTCCAAAGCCAAAATTTATTATTACATTCTCAAGCAGCCTCTGATTGGCAACCTTTGCCTCTTTTCCTACAGAACAAGGAGGTTTCACCCCAGGCTGCAGACCTGCTCAAGGACTTGCTGGGGCTTTCTGGCGGGGTGGCAGCCCTGCTGGGACCGTTTTTCCCTTCTTAGGACACACGAAAAGCAGGGCAAATCCCCACTCTGGCAACCCCTGGCATCAGGGGGTCTGAGAGGCGCTCAGCTGAACAGGAATTTAGAAACAGCCCATCCAACCTCAGTTTTCTAGAACAGGAAATGGAGACCCAGAGAGGAGGAGCCACTTATTTATTATGACCCCCCATTTGAAGGAGGAAACGGAGGCTCAGAAAAGTTAAGCAACTTGACCAGAGTCATACAGCTGGTTAGTGACACGGTTGTCCCCGCTCTGCCAGACTCCGTGAGGCACTGAGTGGCATTTGTCCTGTGGTCCTGGGTTCTCCTCCCAAGCACATACGTGTAGTGTCTCCGGGCTGGGATCAGGTCCTTCGGGAGATGAGGGGAGGGGGGATAATCACCTCTCAACTCAAGCCAGTGGGTCCGATTGGAGGTGCTTTGTGACATCCTTAATCTTGAGCTCAGGAGGCCCTGGGAAGGAGAGCAAGTAGGGCAGAGCCCACCCTCAGAAGCCTCGGGGATCAGGGGGAATGTAGGAGACACTTGTGTGGAAGCAGCCTAGCCGTCTGACAACTAGGGAGTCCCTAGATTCGACCAGGCCCCGGAACCTGGGTTCAAATCCTGCCTCTGTTGCCAAGCTGTGACCCTTGTGCATTCTTCTGCAAGATGGGAGCAATAGAAAAGTGTCCCCCTTGCAGGAATGGGGTCTCGGCCAGCACCCAGCACACAGTAGACACTCAAGAAGCAATGTAGCTATCACTGCTTTTGTAAAAATCAAGAAAACGGGGACAGGGGAGTGAGAGATCTATTTAAGAGTCAGCCCTGTGGGGCCAGGGGAACAGTTGGTGGGGTGCTCCAGATGGAGGGCAGGACTCAGAGACAGGGTGCTGGGTAGCAGAGGGAATGCGGGATGAGAGCAAGAGCACAGCTGAGCCACCTGGCCTCTGGCTGGCTTCAGAGGCTATTCCAGAAAGAATCCTGCCCCACAGGGGAGAGGGGAGGCCTGGCACGCTGCCAGGAGCGCTGGGCCAGCTTCACTGGTCCTGGATGCTGGGCCGAGCTCAGCCAGCTGGCTCACATGACCAAGGGGCAAAAGAAGCCCTCTCTCTAAGGCTCAGCTTCTCCCACCTGTGAAATGAAAGGAATGAGCTCATTTGGAGCCGGTTGTGGGAGCCAGCTTGCTCCTGTGTCCCAAAGAGGCTAGGGCCAGGGGCAAGCCCGCCCAGGGGACAGGGCTGCAATCCCCCACGCCCAGCTGGTGCCAGCACTGCCCTCTGGGCCGGCACGGATCGGACCCCCAATTAAGGCTGCCTTGGAATACGGGTGAGGCGACTTTGAGAGTCCAAGCTTGGAAAAGTGCCACAGACTCTGTGCAGTCTTGAGTCTTGGTGCATTCAGCGAAGGCCAGATTTGGATGAAAATGAAGAAAGAGCTATTTCCGGCCCTCAAGGAGCTTACAGTCTGGTGGGGCACAAATGCAGAGAGAAACGTGGGAAGTGCAGTGACAGAGGCTGACCCAGGGCTGGGAAGAGCTGAGGCCGGTGTTCAAGCTTGGGGGAGCATCAAGGTGTATTGAGCGGACCTCTCTCCTTCTCTCCTAATCACACACACACACACACACACACACACACACGGGGCCTGAAGCAATCTTCATAACACCCATTGGCCCCAGGACGCACTCACACCCACCGACCTGCCCGTGCATGGAACCCACATAATGAACTTTTCCAGATGCAGAGGTGGAAAAATCCATACTTGGCACAAACCGGGGTCATTTGCCTGGGTATTCTGACCAAGTCCTACAGACCAAAAAAAATAAATAAATAAAAGAAGAAGAAGAAGAAAGGAAGAAAAAAAAAATACAAATGTTAAAACCAGTCAAGGTTGAGGGAGCCTGTCCTGGGTGCCCAAGCACTGCAGGAGACACTTTCCAATTCGGTTCTCCTACGAGCCCTGTGAGGTGCCGACAGACAGAGCAGCGGTGGTTCAGAAGAGGAAGCAGATTAAGATCATAGTCCTGGGTCCCAGGGAGTGACAGTGCAGTCACACCCTCGGGGACTAGTTCACAGACCCTGCTCTCACTGCTGCCCTCTGCCCTCTGGGCCAGGCCAGCTTCCTGCAGGAAGGACAGGTCACCGCTGATTTAATTTACTAAGAGGTGTGCAGAAAGCCATCAGCCCTGAGGATGGGCTTCCCTTCGCTTTGTACCGATGCCTCTTGACGACAGGGTCAGCTCCTGCCGGGAATCCCACCTCCGTGGGAGGCGCACGCACGCGCAGCCTAATCTCATTCCCTGAGACAAATCGGCCTAATGAAATCTTCTCTTTGGGCAAATTAATGCGCAGAGGAAACAGCGGAGTGTAAACAGAGTTGTAGCTGCGCCTCTTTCGACACCATTGACTTTCAAATCAGGCTGCTCCTCCAGCCCACGCGGCAGAAACGGAGTCAAAATGTAAATGTCGCATAAGCGACGACTCTGTAATAAATGCTCATTCAACATTTATTCTTTCTCAAATCATCTCTTAAAGCCCTTTCATGCTAATGTCGAGGAGATGTGACATTAGAGAAATTGCTTTGACATGCTAAGGGGCTCCAAGATTAACCAAAAAAGAAAGGACAAGATAAAGCTCGCGGAAGACCTATTTCAGAGGAATTATTCCTGCCTTTGAAAGTGTTCCAAGGTTGCCGCACATTTCAGCTTGTTGGCATCCATGTAAATGAAGTGCTACAGAAGTCCCCAGCTCAATTCCACTTGAATGAAAGCTCCAGCCGCTGGCACAGGGACAGGCAGGACGACCAGGCAGCAGGATGACGCTGAAGGAGGCTGGAGGGGGCTTTCTGGTCCTGAAGGCTCTCTTGTCCCCACGGGCTGGGGGGGGGGTGGTGTTAGGGGCCAGCAGGTCGGTGTGGCCAGCACCTAATTAAAGAAGCAACATCTGCATCTTTCATCAAACACGGTCTCCTGGCAACCCAGAGCCACTGGCCCTGCCCACCATTCTTGCCTCTCCTGGGTCTTGTGAACTTGAGCAAGCTGCCCCGGCTCAGGGCCTCTCTCTACATGGAGATAACTAGACCCAGGGATGTGAGTCACAGGAGTGCTTAGCCAAGTGGCTGGCACTCTAGAAGTGCTCAAGAAATTGTTGGCGGTGGATGTCATTCTTGTGACTTAACGCCCAGATGAAGTCAAGTGCAGACAGTCAAAGCCAAGTCTGCTGCTGCATGGTCCGTCTTGCTGCCCTCCTCCCCTGCCCAAGTCTGGCTTGGGCACCTGCTCCCGGAGCGGCCTCACTCTTCGTATTTCATCTTACGGTCACGGGGTCTTCCATCCAGCTCCATCAGACAACTGGACTCTGGATGAAGGGCCAGTGCGGTATTCCTGGACACCAACATTTCAGAGCAAGGTGGATGTGCTGTAGGCATCATTCTTCATCGCTGGAATGTCTGAGACTTTCCTGGAGATGAAGGGAAAGAGCATTTCCTGAGCTTCTGTGATGGACCAGATTGTGTGCTCCAATTTCATAGTCTGAAGTCCTAACCCTCGGGACCACAGGAGGTAACCCTACTTGGAGATGGGGTCTTTAAACTGGCAAGTTAAGGGGCGCCTGGGTGGCTCAGTGGGTTAAGCCGCTGCCTTCGGCTCAGGTCATGATCTCAGGGTCCTGGGATCGAGTCCCGCCGCATCGGACTCTCTGCTCAGCGGGAAGCCTGCTTCCTCCTCTCTCTCTCTCTGCCTGCCTCTCTGCCTGCTTGTGATCTCTCTCTGTCAAATAAATAAATTAAATCTTTTAAAAAAATAAAATAAAATAAACTGGCAAGTTAAAATGAGGTCATGAGGGTGGGCCCTTATCCAAATGACAGTGTCTTTATAAGAGGGGGAATTTGAACGCAGACCCCGGGGGGGCGGGGCGCGGAGATGGGATGAAGCCAGAGGGAGAAGGCAGACATCCACAAGCCAAGGAGAGAGACCTCAGAAGAAACCAACCCTACCAGACCTTCATCTCCGACTTCCATCCTCTAGAACTAAGAAGAGATTTCTGCCACTGAAGCCATCCAGCCTGTGGTCCTTTGTAATGGCAGTCCTGGGGAACTAACATATCATCTTCTAACCAGGTTCTAGCCTTCGAGTTGGCAACAGCCTGTTGATATTGATATTATTCTCATTTCTAGAGTTAGACAGACTGATGTAATTATCCTTAAATGTCAGTGGCTTGCCACAGTAACACTTGATTTCCTACCCACATGGTAGCCCCATGCGGGTGTCTGTCAGTGGGGTGCCCCTGGGTAGCTCTTCCTCAGCAGGGCCCATGGCCACCCTCCTCCAATCTCTGGTGGAAGATGGAGAAAGTCAGTGAAGGATGAAGCCTGGATGAGTTTATAGCACAAGCCCGGAGGTGGGAGCGTCCCTTCTGCCCTATTTCATTGCTTGGTCCCGCAGCTCATCTTGACCCCCAAGGCTACAGGGGAGGTTGGGTGGGGTCTGCTGAGTTCCCGGGGGAAAAGGCAACCACTGAAAGCGACAAGCAGAAGGGTCTGTTACAGAACAGATTCAGAGCGATGATGTGACGGGTCAGAAGAAACAGAGCAAGTTAGCTCCAAAGGGAGACCCATGAGCTGCTCATTGGCGGCCCCATCATCTTCACCACTGTCTTCCCCACTGTCCTCCCCACGTCATCAGCAAAAACCATACCCACTTCCTGAGTACCTACTACGTGTCCGAAGCTGCTCTGGGCACTGTGACACAGAGCTGCCCAAGACCGAAGTGTGCCGTCTCTTTGAGGAAAGAGGTTCTACCAACAAACCCAAGCTGGGAATGAGGACACCCCCCGGTCCCACCAGGCTGGGGACAAAGTGAGTGCCGCAGATGCTCATGGCTCCCAGAGGCCTCTGGGGCCACTAAGGGCTGAGCTGTTGGCTGGAGGAAAAAGGGAAGTGGGAGGATGGAGAGGAGACGTGATGGATGAGAGCAGAAATGACAGACGGCGTGGCTGTGACCAGGGGCTGCGGCGTCAGAATGAGCCTGGCGAGGTGGCCAGAGCCTAGAAGCTCAGGGCTTGCTTGTGTCGAAGCAGTGGAGAGGTTCAGGGCCAGAGTGTAGTGAAGGCCATTGCTTCCCTGCCCATAACCTCTGGGTCTTTCCTACTGTCAGCCTCCACGTTGCTCTGCCTGAGGGATTTCTCTGACGGCCAGAGTGCCACGTGTCCACCCCAACCACAGGCCAGCCGTGCTGGAAACCCCCCCAGAGCAGCTCTCGGCCTGTGTCAGAGGGGAAGTGGTGTGTGAATACCCCAGCTCCCTCTTGCTCGGGAGCTGGGATAACCTGAAGTGTGTGTTCTGCACTGGCCCCCACAGTCCCCCGAGCAGGGTCCCCAGTCCTACCTCACTTGTGAGCATGCCTGTCCCTTTGTCACATTGCTGCCCTCCCCTTCCCTTCTCCTGCCCCTTCGCTGGGGTATCCTGGGATTGTCTTCCAGATAAGCTACTAGCAACCAACTTACACAGTATCGCATAATCTGTCATTATTGCAAGAAGGTTGCCAGCAAGCATCCACAGGTGCCACCCTGCTAAACTCATTCCTCATCCTAGGAGCCTGGTGTGGACACAGGTGCTTGGTTGGGGGAGGCAAGCACAGACCGTATCAGAAGGGCCTGGGGGACCTTCATAGCCCTGCTGCGTGCACATCTTCTCAGACCCACTCCCAGCTCTCCTAGAGAAGGTCACATGACTTAGCCCTCTGGGTGGCGACCCCTCGCTCTCCAGCCCAGCAACCTGCACAACTATCCTATAACTTCTACTAAAGACCCAGGGGTCAAATCTGGCCATAGCTCCTTCCTCTCCTCCCACTCTGGACCCCCATGGAGCATCTATAGGCTTGTCCCACCTCTTTCCCATGAGATTCTCCACTCTGTTGTGAGCCAGCACCCAATTCATGTGCAAAGCCCTAGACTTGCCAACGGTCCATCTGGGAGACCAACCCCTTCATCACCTTGGACCCTTAGTCAGCTCATGCTGGCCCAAACCTGAGACAGCCCCTCTCCGCAGATGAGGCCACAGCCCGCCTTTGGGCTTGGGGTGCCAGGGGCTCCCCGTGGAGACAGCTTGATATGGATTTGGGGGAGAGCATGGGCAAATACAACTTCAGAGGGTGCCCCCGCTTCCCGATATAGATATTACAGAGTCAAAAACGCACGAGAACTGTCCAAGGCCTGGGGCACCAGGTAGTAAATTGTGAAACCCAAGCCATAGTTCTATGTTTTTTTTTTTTAAAGATTTTATTTATTTATTTGAAAGAGAGAGAAATCACAAGTAGGCGGAGAGTCAGGCAGAGAGAGAGAGAAGCAGGCTCCCGCTGAGCAAAGAGCCCGATGCGGGGCTCGATCCCAGGACACTGAGATCATGACCTGAGCCGAAGGCAGCGGCTTAATCCACTGAGCCACCCAGGCGCCCCAGTTCTATGTTTGATGGTGGGAAAATTACAAGTGGCTTATCAACAGGGGAAACCACATTTTTTTATTTAAATAAAAAGAAGCTTCGTGACCAGGAGAGGCTGGCTGGATTCGCTAGTGTCCCTGGGTGAGGGCATACGATGACCACAATGAGGCTCTCGCTTTGGGAACATCTGTGAAGAGCTTCTGTGGATTAAACCCCCAACCCATATTTTTTATTTATTTATTATTTATTTTTTTATTTTTTTAGTTCTGCTACAACTGTTTTCTTCCATGAAGCTTTTCAGAAGCAGATCCTGAAACCAGGATTTGAAACAGGGAGTGTTCATTTAGGGGATGGTCCTAGAAGGCACCTACAGGCAAATGGGGATGGGAGGCACAGAAGCCAGTTAGGGGGTGTTAAATAGCAGGTAATCTGTGGGCAGTGCAGGCTCACTACTACATGGACTGTGTAGAGCACACCTCAGGTGTCACAACAGCAGGGTGAGAAAGCTGTCAGTTTTGGGTTATAGTGTGATCCCAGGGATATCAACTTCCCTGCACTTCTACTGCACAAGTCCCAGCAGGCAGAGAAGCTTCCAGAGAGAGCCACAGATGGTGCGATGGGAAGCCATAGGGTCAACCTGAACAGGTACGGTGTGGGGCAGCTTGGAAGGAGCATGGACTGTACCTGTTACATCTGTGGGGAGAAGGAACAGGGTTCATGCCTCCACAAGTTCGCCCAGCTCTATGACCGCTGCCAGGGCCCCCTAAAGCAAAGTCCAAGGGAAATTTTCCATGAAGGTGGCAGCTTCTTCATGCTCCCCAGCTCTTCATGAAGCGGAAGGTGGGGCCCTCTCCATCCTGCTCAACAGGACTGATGTCCAACCTCATCCTCCTCTGAGTGCTAAAATGAGCCCTTCTTTCAGGCTGTCTCCTGGCTGCTTGAAAAGCCAGAAGCCCATGGCACACGCTAAGCACTTTGGGCTTCCTCTAACAGCATGAGATGGAGACACCAATCCCCCTTCCAAGGTCACTGCGGGGGAGAAGGAGGTCTGGGAGAAAGCTCCTGCCTGTCCTGCCAAATATCCCGGATGATGTCAAATAACTCATCTCATCCATTCCTGCTCTGACGACTGTACCGAGTCAGACTAGAGTGGCAGGAAACTGGACCTCCGGCTTGCTGTGACTTCCCACAGCCAGCTCCCAGAACAGGGGAAAATGGGGAGAGGGCAGCTCCTCTTGTGGTCTCGAGCAAGAAGGAAGGATCTGCAGGGGACGTATTCTCAGAACCGGAAGACCATCTCACAGCTTTCAGCCTTGGCTCCTGAGAAAAACATAACCGGGAAAGCTGAAGATTCTCTGGGGAATCTGGGGAGGCAGGAACCCCGGGATGGAGGCCAGGTCTGATGGAGGGCCAGGGAGGGCCTCTCAGAGCTCTACCACCCTGTTCCTGTGCTGCGCATCCCCAGATCACAAGTGGCTCGAATGTCTTCTGATACCTTAACCGCACGCTGGTACCCAGCCAGATACCCACACATAAGTACTTTGCATCACGCCTGCTTCATCAGCCCTGTAAGTCACCTGTCCTGGGAACTGTCTGTCCCTGCCCTTTGCCCACTGTCTATTAGGTTGGTTGCCTTCTTTCTTGTATTTGGTAGGTGGTTTGGATGGGCCAGGTGGGACCATTTTTCAATTACATGCATACAAATATTTACTCCCAGTTTTATCCATGATGTCTTTTGTCCCCTAGGTGGCCATTTGTTGTGACTCAGTTCAAGTCTGAGCGGTTCCTCAGCTGTCCCATGGGGGTTGAGCTAGGAGTCCCGTCACTGATCCAGAGGCTCACAAGCCAGTTTCCCGGTTCATCCGTGTGCTGCTGGAACCACCGATGAGGCAGCATGGGGAGCTCCGACGAAAGCCAGTCAGAAGTGGGTCCTTGCTGACAAACACACCGGGGTAATCCTGTAACCCTGAGACATCAGAGCCTCCATAGGCCTAAGCAGATGTCCCATGAGATTTGCCCAGACCTGGGACTTGACAAAAATCTACCAAAGAGAGGCTGGGAAGGCTGGGGGGGGGGGGCGGGGGGGGGCACGGAAATCAATCAGTTACTGGGGTCTTCCAAGCCCCCTGCAGCCTCGCCTGGGCTCTGCCCCACAGGGACCAGTGGGACCATAACCCTCCCCTGAGAAGCTTCAGTGTAACTGGGAGACAGGAGATAGGGCCGTATGGCAATATAGCACAGTGGTTGAAGCCTTGGCTTCTGGATCAGAAGGTACCACTGCTGTGGTACCTTGGACTAGTTTCCTTGACCTCCCTAAACCTCAGCCTCCTCATCTGTAAAATGGGATGATAATAATATTGTTCTAGGAAGAAATGAGATCATACTTATAACATAATGCCTAGCACACGGGATAGGTTGTACAAACTTTTTACTAATGCTATGGGAAGTCCCAGAGAGTAACAAGAAGCCGCCCCTTGTAACAAATGCTAAATCCAGGAGAACTCAGCTTAGGGAAGGACTTGAACTGGGGTGGGGTAGAAATGGGACAAAGGAACCTGCCGTGTCTGAGGTAGAAGCAACCCAAGGGATCAGCCCTGGTCCCAGACACACAGGCTCCACAGGCAGACTGACAGAGTGTGAATGTTTATCCACTCATGACTTTGAGGACAGACCCAGTGTCAGTCCTCCTCAGCCTCTCCCTCCTCTGCCATCCCTCCAAGCAATTCCACTCTGGCCCCAAACACGCGCTCCTGTTCAGCCAAACAAAACCCTAACATTAACAACATTGTCCACTTCATTTTTTTTTCAAGATTTTACTTATTTATCTATTTATTTGAGAGAGAGAGTGCACATGTGAGAGAGAGAACATGCATGAGACAGAACACGGGGGAGGGGCAGAGAAGAGCGAGAAGCAGACACCACCCTCACCCCCAGTCAGCACGGGTCCCCACTCAGGGCTTGATCCCAGGACCCTGCGATCATGACCTGAGCCATAGGCAGACGCTCAAATGACTGAGCCCCCCCAGACACCCCAGCACTGTCCACTTCAGAAGGCATTTTGGGGGCCATCCCTCGTTACTCAAGTGGGGTCCTTAGAGGTCTTGCCCCCCCATTCCCAACTGGCTTATCAGAGAATTTCTTCAAGTCCTGTACAGTACAGTCCTGACGGTGAGCCTTAGAGCAACTACAACTTCCCCCCACCCACTCTCTTGCCACTGAAGCCCTATTCAGAATCCTCTAGTCTTTATTTGATTGTAGAAGGAACAAAGACTCAGAGACATTAAGTGACTTGCCTGAGGCCACACTGCAGGTCAGGCCTCTCAAGTCTTCACCTAGTCCTCCTACCACAGGACCCCATCTGGTCCCCTTTGGTACCTGGGTAGGGCCAGCACCCATCTCCCCACCCCCACCCTACCACCACCTCACTCCCACCCCCTGCCCCACATGGCAGCTTTCGCCCTCCACGGCCCTGGAACCTGCTGCTGGGAGCTGGGATGAGGGAGACCAAGGCTGGTCATCAGCTTCTGAGGCCGGTGCCTGCATGTCCAACCCCAAACACCTCCACCCATCCCACCACTATCCCCACTAATACATATTTTATGGGGCTGGTCTCTTTTCCTCACAAACAGTGTCGTTAATCTGCTCCCTGGCTGTGCAGAATAACATCCCTCAAGAACAGACCGCTTTCTGAATATTTTATCATTCCTCATTCCTTCTCCCCAAACTAATATTTATTTACACAGTCTACCTCCTGCAGGACAGCCATATTGTTTTCTCTGAGTGCCCAAGAACTCCGACGCAGAATCGCACATAAGTAAAAAAAAATATATGCCTTTGCTATTGATGTTGAAAGCAAGAACCAATCACTTATCAAGCTGTGAGGGAAGCCAGGAGGAAGATTTGCATACGGTTAAAAAAAAAAGAAAAAAGAAAAAGAAAAGAAAAAGAAAGAAAGAGAGTGAGAGAACAAAACAGACCTTCAGACCCTCTCCCCACAGAGGGACCAAATGAGAGGAGACGAACATCTTTTCTCTTCTCGAACAGGGAACCCCAGAGTGGCCACACCATCCTTCCAGCATTTGGGAAATCTCAGTGGTGGGAGACCAAAGAGCTATTTTGTCAGCAAGGTCAAAAACCTCCCACTTGGCAATCCAAACCGAAGAGATCAGGATTCTCCCTAAGTTTTTATAGCACGATTTTTTATCATCATGGAATCATTGTTCCAAGGAGGATTCGAACCTTTGTGTGGCCCTTTTGTTTCCTGGTGCATTATTCTGTCTTGATCCAAAACCACGGGGGCGCGGGAGGTAAAGATAGATACGGGGATCCCCGTGGGCAAAGGAGGGAAGACGGACCCAGAGAGGGGACACGGCGGCAGGCAAGTTCATTGAGGGATGGGGGGAGTTATTTAACAGTTTGTTCCAAAGTCTCCTTTAAAGAGGAAAAATGTGTTTAGGAAAACACCTTGCTGGGGCACTTTGTGTGTGGAGGGAAAGCTTTGCTGGGAAGACAACAATAAACTGAATTCGCCCGACATATGGGTTTAACAGGGATGAAGGGTGAGCTGCAGAAAAATAGGGCCGTGGCGGGAACTCACGTAGAATGCTATCCAGTGAAAAACTTCTATGGAGGCAAGAACTCAGGGGCTTTTCCAAGTAAGGATGACTAATAAGGATTTGAAAGGGTCAGTGTCTATAATGTCACCTTCCTCCTCATACTAGCTGAGTCTGCTGTGGCACGGAATGACCGGTGTGAGTAGTGTTTGCGGGGGTCACGGGGAAAGAGTTTGGGTCCACTCCGGGGCCGGTCCAGGGGCAAGAAAGGACACAGTCATGGAGGAGAGGGAAGGTGGGAGACGGGGAGTCATAACAGGTAGTGATCATGGAACTGTTGGCACCAACAACTTGCAGAAATCTCAGGAGAGCTGGGTTGCTCATCCCCTCCGGCTCCAAGATGTGAGCACAGGATCTGATCCAGGTTGCGTTCCTGTGATAGAGAGTGCCCTCCGCTGACAGGTGGGTGATTGGAAGGTATATAACGAAGAGCCTCAGCTCAGGAGCTCCCAGTGTGCAATTTAAAAGTGGAGAGGCGGGCAAGAGGCCTGGAGATGTCCTCCGCACGCGGGGGCTCGGCTCAGGACTCAGAGCTGGTAAGAAGGCGAGAATATAGCCTCCAGACTGCCAAAGCAGCGGCCGTGCCTCTCTCTGGCTCCCCAGTGGAAGAAAAGCAGGCTGGTCTGCCTCAGCCTCTCCCGTCCCCTGTCTAGGATCAGTCCTTGCCTTGAAGGCTTTTTGCGTCTCAAGGACGTGAAATAGATCAGGATGCCCGCATTCCAAGCCTCTCGGTGACTCCCAAAACTTCTGCCTCTGCCTATCTCAAAGTGACCTCTTCTGACCAGCCGACCCCTCTCATGTGGCCCTCATCAGTCTGTGGCTTGAGTCACAGCTGTAGCTGCTCACAAGAGTCCCCGCCCACTGTCCCCATCTTCCTCAGAGCACTGGCCATGTTGATCTCCGTCCTGCTTCCTGGGATGTCTCCCCCAGCAAGTGCCACAAAATCCAGCTCTAGGGTCTGTGGGGGTGGACAGCAGCCACAGACCCAGCACCAAATGCATGAGTGGGAAATCCTACGCAGGTGCAGGCTGTCCAAGTTATTACAGAGGACCTCAAAAATGTTGGTGTATACCATCATTATCCATTTTGTGAATAAAGAAACAGAGACTCGGAAAGGTTAACCGGTTGTCCAAAGGTCACATAACTGGCCAGAACTAGGATTTCCACCACAACCGCCTGACTACAAATCTCTCATGCTCTCCCATGCACTGAATTATAAACACCCCCTGTGGGTGCTCTCCTGCGAGAGCACCATAAATCTGGCTTGGGCTCACTTGACCTGAAGTCTTATCCCTCTCCTAGGGACAAGGTCTCTGTCACCTCCCCGGGGTCAGTACCAGGCCGGAGGGCTCCAGACGGAAGGGCAGATTTGTGTATAAAAGGAAAAGGGGACAAGGAGGAGCAGGTCCCAGCAATTTGGTGAGGTCACTGGCTGGATTGGTTTCCTGGGTTTTCCAATCCCCAGGTCAGTGTGAAGAGGGCTGTGCAGAAGGAGGGGCAGAAGAAGGAAGGGGAAGGGGGGATGGAGGAGGAAGAGGGGGAGGAAGAGGAAGAAGCCGCAGATCCAGTGGGGGAGTGCCTGCTGCCCCCAATACCTCATGTGCCCCAGGACACCAGCTCCCCATTCCCACATCCATCTGAGTGATCCCAGGGACAAGGTTGGGGCCCAGGAGGTCTATGATGTTTGGGGGTTTCATGCCTCTTAGATGGACCAAAAGAGAAAAGAATTTCGTTCTGCCCACTTATCTCCTAACCTTATAAACTCAGGATTAGCAGATCAAAGGCGGATTTGACACAGCTGAGGGACGGCAGGGGCTTCGGAGAACAGTTTGGACTCCATCCTTCATGATCAAATGAGCTTAAGTCATTGATAAATAAACGGCGTTTTGAATTCCTCTAATTAGGCGTGCGGGTCATGCCTGAGCCAGGCCAGCCTGGCCATCCGGGCAGAGTTAATGAGCTAGAGAGGGCCACGGGGATCCCAGCAGCGGCCTCGAGAAGAAATTCTAGGGAGCACCTTGGACAGGGGCAGGGCTCCCTGTGCTCGAAGGGCATGCGCTCTGAAGCCAGTGGGATGGGGTGGAACTACCACCAAGGAACAGCTCAGTGCCCCAGGGTCTGCCTATATTGACGGAGGGGGCCCTGAGCCCAGGGCGCATGTTCCCAAGCCCAGCAGGAGACCAGCCCTGGAGGCGTCTGCTGCGGGGAGGATGGCAGAGTCCCACCCAGCACTTCCCACTTCTTCCCACTTCCCGGCTGAGACACTTCATTACTTTGGGCCTCAGGGTCCTCATCTGTAAAAAGGGTTACCCCAGGGGAAAGCTGTTACCGCACGCGGAGCAGCTGGTGAGCGCGGAACAGCTTAGCCAGTGGTTGCTGTGACAGCCTTAATCCTGTCCTCAAGCATATTAACAAGCTTGGCCCGCTCACTACCTGTTGACCCCAGAGCCTATCCCCGCCCTTCTCCTGCTCTGCCCCCGTAATCCAGGAACTACATTTCCCAGACTCCTTTGCCACCAGACTTCTAGTTTGGTTTGCCCAATGGGAGGCATGGCAGAGAGTGAGAGGAGGGAAAAGCCGAGGGATTTCTAGCCCCACCCCCCACCCCCATCTCGATGTTTCTTGTAGTGTTTCCAACAAAAACCCTCCGGTTGGGTCTATGGTCCTACTCCCACCAGATAGCCCCCGCCTAGATTCTAGCCCCCGCCCTCAGCTCCTGGGCTCTTGGCAAGGTCAGCTCATCTTTCCGACTCCAGTTCTGGGGTGGTAGAAGCTTCTAGCTGTTTGAAGCTCCTGGCCATCTCACCTTGCTCTGTTGGGCCGCTCAGCTCTGACGGGTCTTATCTAGTCAACGCCTCTCTCTCTCTAAAATAAATAAACATCGAAGAAGAAGAGGAAGAAGAAGAAGAGGAGGAGGAGGGGGGGGGGAGGGGGAGGAAAGAAAGAAAGAAAGAAAGAAAGAAAGAAAGAAAGAAAGAAAGAAAGAAAGAAAGAAAGAAAGAAAAGGGAGAAAGAAGAAGGAGGAGCAGGAAGAGGAGAAGGAGAAGTTGAAGAGGAAAAAGTAGTGATGGACCAGAAAGCACCCGGCACAGAGTAAGCACTCAGTAAACGTTAGCCACCCTGCTGCTGAAAGCTCAGTTAGAAGCAAGGCAGGAGGGGTAGGGAACCTGGCAGACACCCAACAGAAGAAGATGTTAATGACCTAGGATCCGACGCCCACCTACCCTGCAGCAGACACCTGCCTGCTGGGGATACTACCCCGGAGGGGGTTGGGAGTGATGGAAGTTGACACCCCCAGCAGCCTGATGAGGTTTTGCAGTAACAGAAGAATTTCAAAAGGCTGACAAAGATTATATCCTCTCCCACGGAGCCTCAGAAACCAGCTTGACCTCCTGCCCTGGGATCAGCCTTCCTCAGAGCCAGTACCTGGAAGGGGAGCTCCCCGGGGGAAGTGGCCACACAGGTGTCGGAGGTGGCCAGCGGCTTTACTTGACTACACAACGGACTGCCTGGAAGGATGAGGCTCCCACACCCCCAGCAGCTGCCTGACTCGGGGGCCGGCGCTCCCCGGTGCTGGGCACAGACTGTGTTAACATTGCTTTGGGCCACCCAGCAAGAGAAGGGGTCCTTGGGTGAGGGAGCTGGACAGGTGGGACCAGCCTGCTTCTTTCAAGACCCCCGCTCACTCACATGCTCTGGCTAAAAATAATACCTCCCAGGGGGCCTGCTGCTGCTGGCAGGGCTGGACCATGCATAAAACATAGCCGGTCAGGTTTCCTCCTCTGAATGGCTCCATTCAGAGCATGCAGAGGTGAAAGGTTTATGGGAGGGATCGCTTAGCTTCCTGAAGGGACTGGAGCAACCTTGGCCTCTGCCTGGGCCCCCAGTCCCCCGGCTCTGTACCTCATACCCTGGCCCCAGCCTGCACAGAGGGTTCCCAAGAAGGGGCTGGCTGGGAACAGCTTTCTCCTCCCAATTGTCCCCCAAGGCCTTTTTCTGGACCCCCTTAATGAAAGAAGAGAATTGCCCTGGCAGGTGTCAGACAGCCCCGGATTTAAATCCTGCTCTTTCCACATTCCAGCTGTGTCCAAGAATACCCCATGAAGCAGGGGAGGAAATGTAGCTCAGAGAGGTTGAGTGAATTGCACAGAGACACACAGCCAAGCTGTCTGACTCTGAGCCATTTACCACTGTGTCCTTCAGTCATGGTCCAAGGACAGAGTAGTTCAAGGAATGGGCCTTCAAGGGAAGGTTATAGGAGCTCCATGATTCCTGAGAGGGATGGAGTCAGTGCCTTCCCACAAAAAGTCCCTGCCTCCTCTCTCCCTGCCTCTTTCTCTCTGCCCTTTCCTTTAATTCATTTTGTTTCCTTTATGTTCCATTTATTCACTCAACAAAAAATGCCTTTTATTTCCTTAATAATAAAAACATATGCTCACAATAAAAACATCAAGGTTCTAGAAAAGTAGAGTTAAAAGGATAAAAATTTCCCATACTCCCCCTGTTCCGATTGCGTATCATGATTACGTATCACTATATAACAATCCACCCAAATTGACCGGCAGAGAACGACCACGTAATCGGGCTCGCAGACACTGAACAGGGCACAGCGGGGATGGCCTGTCTCTGCTCCATGATGTGTGAAGCCTCAGCTAGGAAGACTCAATCAGCTAGGGGCTAGAACCATCTAGAAGCTTCTTCATTCACAGGTCTGTCTCCTGAGATGGGATGAATCAGCTGAGACTGTTGACCTCAGTGCCTGCTCATGGCTTCATCATGTGGCTTAGGCTTCCCCACAATATGGGGGCCTCAGAGGAGTTGGACTTCTTACCTAAAGGCTCAGGGCTCCAAGACAGAACGTTCTAGTAAGTGAAGGAAGCTCCATGGCCTTTTTTTATTTTTTAAGATTTATTTATTTATTTATTTGAGAGAGAGAGCAGGGGAGGGCGGGGAGGGCAGAGGGAGAAGGAGACAAGCAGAGTCTCCACTGATTGGGGAGCCCAACATGAGGCTTGATCCCAGGGACCCCAAGATCATGACCTGAGCCAAAATCAAGAGTCAGATACTCAACCAAATGAGCCACCCAGGCTCCCTCTCCATGGCCTTTTATGACCTGGTCTTAGAAATTTACAAAGTAAGGGGCACCTGACTGACTCAGTTATTATAGAGCATGCAACTTTGATCTCAAGGTGGTGAGTTCAAGCCTGGAATTGGGTGTAGAGATTACTTTAAATAAAGAAGTTACATAGGATCGGTTCTGCCATATTCTAGTGGCCACAGCAGCCCGAAACCTACCCAGATTCAAGGGAGAGTGTGCCATAAGTTCTAATTCTCAGTGGGAAGAAGGTCAAAGGATCCAAGACTTTTTTTTAAAATAACTACACTCAGGGCCCATGGGTGGCTCAGTCAGTTAAGCATCTGTCTTGGGTTAAGGTCATGATCCCAGAGTCCTGGGATGGAGCCCCATGTCGGTCTCCCTGCTCAGCAGAGAGTCTCTTTCTCCCTCTCCCTCTTCCCCTTCTGCTGGTCCTTCTCTCTCTCTCTCTCAAATAGATAAATAAAATCATTAAAAATAAAATAAAATCACCACACCCTCACTCCAAGATCCCAAACAATGATGTCATGGCAGATTTATTCCCTTCTGGGTCTTTCGCTTTCTGCAGGTGAGCCAAAACAGTACAAACAATTTTGTGATCTAATTTCTTTTTTAAATTTCACAGTGGATGACAAGTATGTTCTCTTGTCATTGAAAACTCTTTGTAAGCCTCCTATCGTCATAGTTTCTTGGGCTCACAAATAAACACATGTTCATAATTGAAATGTTTTTTTGATGATGGGAAGTCAAAACAAGAAATAAAAGTCACTACTCTCTCAGCTACCCCCTGAGCAGTTCTGTCTTAGTCAGCTTGAGCTGCTACAACAAAACACCACTTAGGAACACAAGGATAACTTATAAACAACAGGAATGTATTGCTCACGGCTCTGGAGGCTGGGAAGTCTAAGCTCCAGGAGCCTGCACGGCCGTGATTTGATGACGGCTTGCTTCCTGGTTCCTGGGATGAGTCAGCTAAGACCTCCCCGAGCCCTCACAGGATGGAAGGGACACAGGATGTCTCTAGGGTCCCTTTTATGAGGGCACTAATCCCATTCATGGGGCCTCCACCCTCATGACCCAAGCACCTCCCTCAACACCATCACCTCTGGAGGCTAGGATTTCAACATTGAATTTTTCTAGGGATTTGGACCACAGCAAGTTTTAATCCCGGCTGTTTCTCCCCCCCCACACACACTTAACATTACAGGATAACCAAGTCCCCACCTTGTTTTCCTACAGCATCCTTTTCAATGGCTGCCTCCCACCCTGTGGTATGTGTATCCAGAGCTGACAGAAGAGATCACAGTAGCAGAGGTCAAAGCCGTTTCTGATTTAGTGCCGGTGTAAGTGTCAATGACATTGACCTTCTGAGCATGAACCATGTGCCAGGCACTGCAACGGGCACAGTCTTCTCAGTAGCCCTGTGATCATTATTCCCAATTTACAACTAGTAATAATAATAAGACCCAATACTTACTGAGCACCTGCTGTGGGCTGTATGGGGATAACTCACTGGAATCCTTGCTATGACCTGAGAGTTAGGTGCCCCCTACATTCCAGTGATGAGGAAGCAGGTACAGAGAGGTGAGTAACTGGCCCCAGGTGCGAGTTGTAATCTGGCCCCAAACCTAGGTCTGTCTGACTCCAAAATCAAGTCTAAAGCCACTATACCAAACTACCAAGTACACCAGGACTGGTTATTGGCAGGGAGAGGCCAGCTGTGAGTGCAGGGGAGAGAGGGTCAGACCCCAGGTCCCCACAGTATCCAGGCAGGAACAGCAGCAGGTCTGTCTGTGGGAGACTTCGCATGACCCCACCTGGCACCTGGAGAGTGGACCGTCCTAGCCCAGACCACCATCCTGTCTCATCTGGACCACCAGGAAGACCCCCTGGCCAGCCTTCTGGCCTCTCATCCTGCCCTTTGCCCGAGCCCCAGGTTCCACCTCACCACCAAGCGAGCTTTGTCAGGATGTCAATCCCATCAAGTCACCACTGACTGCAGCACAGTAATGCTTCCTGTTTCTCTTACATGAGAAGAAAAACCCCTTTCACTTGACCTCCAAAGCACTCTAGGACCTGGTGCCTGCCCAGCTCTCCAGCCCTATCTTCCAGTTCCCTGTCACTCCACATTCCTGCCTGCTAGCGCTTATCTCAGGTCCTTGGGATCATCGGGTTTCCTCCTGCCACTAGGCCTCCCGAAGTGCTGTTCCCTCTACCTAGAAAGCTTGTCCCTCCCCTCTACACCCTCATAACTTCCTCGTTGTCCAGGTCTCAGCTCAGGCACCCCCAAAATCTCTCAGCGTGACTTTCTCCGACTTCCCACTCAGTGGCAACCTTCTGTCATAGACCTAGTGTGAATGTCACCTGTGACCATGCCTCCCAGCCCCCCTGCTGGACCGTAAGCTTCATCATGGCAGGAACCCCCATTCGCCCACCTCATCATCAGTGTACACCTGGCAAGGCCTAGCAGGTGCTCCCAAAGAAGTGTGGGGGTAGATGTCTGACTTGTAGGTGACAGCCAGAGCCCAGGGGGCCACACCCCGTTCTCTTTGCTTGCATAACCTGCCGTCATCCTCACAAGTGAAATGGGCATTACCTTCCCCAGTGCAGCTCAGCAAATCTGTCACTCACAAGTAGCCAAGGCGGAGGACAGAATTGGCGGGGTATAGCTTGAAAGCCACCCTGGGGAGCTGTCGTGCTCAGCCGTCATCCCAGCGGAGCCCACCGATCGCCGAGAGGCTGACCTCACCAGTGCCCAGAAACCCTGGCACCACCTGCCTCCAGCCAGCCAGCAACCCGAGGCAGGTGGCCGATGGCTCCGACAACGTGACAGCAGGGCGGGGGCCACCAACCCACCGGGAAAGGCCTCAGCCCACACGTGGGACGAGCCCTTCTTGTTTGCTTTGTATCTGGTTTTTGGTCGGCAGCACCCGCCAGGGTCTGCCACGGCCATGCTTTTTCTAGCTAATGGTTAAAATTCTTCGAGGTTTTATTCTCTGCTTTGTTTGGCATCACCACAGAGAATACCTCTGATGCAGCAGGTAACTGGATAGGGTCTTGGTCACAGCAATTTGCTGAACACGAGGTTTTGTGCACAAAAACACATTACGGCACTCAGGGGTGTCACTCAGGAACCCCGCCAGCCGTGGTTGGAATTCTGTGTGTCGGAGAGGTGGGAGCAGGGCCGGGGGCCCAGAAGGGGAGACTTTCGAGGAGGATGTGGGAGCCCCAAAGCACTTGGCAAGGTGGGCCCCAGGACTCTCCGCAGCATTAACATTCAGTCTCAGCCAGTGAGAAGCTAAGCTTATTGTCAGATGGGCTGGGGCTTGGGTCTAGCCTCACTGCCCCGGCTGTGTGACCTTTTAAAAGACAATCAACCTCTCTGAGCCTCTATTTCCTCAAGGGTGAAATGAACACAATCAGAGGTCTTACCTCCTAGGGCTTCTGCGAAATACACCCAGGGTAAGAATTTTGACTGTTTGGTCACTGCTGTATCCTCTGGGCCTGGAGGAGCACCTGACACCTGATAGGGACTCGGTAGCTATGGGCTGTGTAGACCTGAATCACTCAGAGCTCTATTCCCAGCACCCAGCACCGTATACGACAAGTGGTAGGTGCTAAAAAAATATATTTGTTGAATTGACTTAATTATTCACAGCTGTACCCAAATACCAAGCTAAGCACATAGCAGGAGCACTTCAAAGTGTTTTCTTGAATGAGCGAATGTAAAGCATTCAGCCAAAGACCCGGGATATAGTGCTTAAATTATGTTGGCCATTACTCTCTGTCCATTCAACAAATTTTCATTGAGGGCTTGTATGTGGTTTTCTCTGACACCAATTCTCTGACACTAAGCGGGTGTCCAACAATCCCATTTCATTCGGACTCTAATGACCCGGGCTTAGCACCAGACTCAACAGGTTAACGGCTTAGACCCACAGGACTGCCCTCCCTTCAGATGTCCCCCTGGTGACCCACATTTCTGCTCCAGCCACTAAAAGTCAGCAGATCCCACAACCCCTTCCTTGGGTTCCAGAATTCTTAGAACTCAGAAGAGGGCTTGACTTTGGATCACTGGTTTATTTTATTTTATTTAAGATTTATTTATATATTTAGAAAGAGAGAGAGAGAGAGCACGAGCTGGAGCGACAGAGGGAGAGAGAATCTCAAGCGGACTCCACGCCAAGCACTGGGCCTGGCGCGGGGCTGGATCTCACGACCCTGAGATCACGACCTGAGCCAAAACCAAGAGTCACTCAACCCAATGTACCACCCAGGCGCCCCTTGGTCACTGGCTTATTTTAAAGGATGCAACTCAGAAACAGCCAAATGCAAGAGATGTACAGGGCAAGGTGTGGGAGGGGAGGCAGGCACAGAACTTCCAGGCACTCCCCCCAGCCCCTGGCTGGGGCGCACTCACCCTCCCAGCAGTTCAATGTGTCTCCCAGCCCCCAAAGCCCTTTGAATGTCCTAGTACAAGAGTTTTTACAGACCAACCTGCAGCTCTCTCCTCAGAGGACCAGGGTAGGATTAAAAGTTCCCAACTCTAATCACTCTCTGGTGTTTCTGGAGACCAGCCCCCATCCATAACCTCTTAGAGGCCCCACCTGGGTCACCTCATTAGCATAAACTCAGGTGTGGTCAAAAGGGCTCATTAGGGGGGGGTGCCTGGGTGGCTCAGTGGGTTAAGGCCTCTGCCTTCGGCTCAGGTCGTGATCCTAGCGTCCTGGGATCGAGCCCCACATTGGACTCTCTGCTCAGCAGGGAGCCTGCTTCCTCCTCTCTCTCTGCCTGCTTGTGATCTCCGTCTGTCAAATAAATAAATAAAATCTTAAAAAAAAAAAGGGGGGGGCTCATTAGGAAAAGACACTCCAGTCACTCAGGGAATAACAAGGGTTTTAGGAGCTCTGTGCCCAGAACAAAAGACCAGATACGTTTTTTATTACACCATAGGCTGTCATATGCACATCACCATCTGGGCACTCAGGGAGCAAGCCGGAGGGGACCCCAGCCTCCTACAGCTCACAGGCCATCAGACTTGGTCCTAGCTCCCACTACCACAAACTTTCTTGTCACTGGCAAGTCTCTGCCAAGTTCCAGCCGGCGCTGGTGTAGAGGGAGGAACAAGAGAGGGCCATCGTCCCTGCCCTCTCTGAGATCACACTTCTTGGTTGGAGAGACAAGACTGGCACAGAGGAGATCATTAGGAGAGGGGAGAAGAAAACCAAAAGGAAGATAGAAGATGGGGATAATGCAGAGTCTCTGAGGGCCAGAAGATAATCATGGGTCAACCGAGGTCTGCAGGTCCAACTAAGCTGGACGGTCTCCGGAAAGCCCCATGGAAAGAAAACGTATCCTGTTATGGGGTAGTTGCCCTGGGGAGGTGTCCAGCTGATATTTTTGTGCTTCTAATTGGAAAAAATAATTGCAAACACTCTGGGCATGACCAGCGTGTTCCAGAAACAGTGGTCAAAAAGAAGGGAGTGATGACATACCGAGAAACAGAGAGGAACAGAGGGAGAGAGGGACGCGGGCTCCTCCTCCACACCCCACCCGATATGCTCCCCCTCCTGTTGTGAGCGAGCTGGGTTCTCTGGCAAGTAGGGCTGAGATGAGGTTAGGAACACAGAATTTTCTTCGGGTCAGGAAGCCCATGAAAATATGCTCAACATTATTAACTTTCAGGGAGATGCGAATCTGAACCACGAGTGACAAGTGAGATACCACATGTCACCCAGGAAGAGGGCCAGAACGCAGAAGACAAATAGTAACACGTGCCGGCGAGCAGGTACAGGAATTGGAACCCTCCTGCACGGCCAGTGGGAACAGAAGATGCTTTGGATGGAAAAGAGTCTGGTTGTGTGTGTGTGTGGGGGGGTGTGTCTCAAAAAGTTAAGAGTTACCATACTAGCTAGTAATCCTCCTCTTTGAGAAATAAAACTTGTACCTGTGTGTCATGTTCTTCAAAACTGAAAAAAAAAAAAAAGGCAGAATGATACAAATGTCCAGAGACTGGTGAACGGATAGAGAAAGTGTGGCAGAGGGGCGCCAGGGTGGCTCAGTCATTTTAAGCATCTGCTTTCAGCTCCGGTCATGATTCTAGAGTCCTGGGATCCAGTCCCGCATCGGGCTCTCTGCTCAGCTCAGTGGGGAGCCTGTTTCTCCCTCTCCCTCTGCTGCTCCCCCTGCTTGTGCTCTCTTACTCTGTCTCTCTCTGTCAAAGGAATAAATAAAATAATTTTTTTTTAATAGTATGGCAGAGCCTTGTGATGGAATATTACTTGGCCAGAGAAAGGGATGAAGGACTCATGCAGGCTTCAACAAGGATGAACCTCAGAAAAGTTAAGTGGAAGAAGCCATGAAATGCCCAGAATAGGCAAATCTACAGAGATGAAGTACATGCGTCCTTTCTGTTCATGAGTGTGGGATTTCTTTTGGGAGCAATGAAAATGTTCTAAAATTAACCATAGTGACCATGGCACAACTCGGTAAACATACTATAACCCAGTGAGTCGCATGCTATAAAGAGACAGCTTGTATGGTCTGCAAACTGTATTTGAATAGAACTTACCCAAAAAGCTTCGTTAGGAGGACAAACTGCGGATGGAAAGGCGGGAGGGGACGCAGGACCCCAGTCCCGCCTCACGAGAGCTCTACCAGCCCCGCAGGAAGCCCCAGAGCAAAGCCCACCGGGAGTGACCGGGGTCTGGTAGCACCCCCTTGCTTAGAAGCAAGAAGCCAGGAGATGGCTCCCGAGGGAGCTCACAGCTGGGGCCTGTGAGTAAACCCCGCTCCTTGCCCAGAGCCCGATCCACCCGCCCCGCAGCCCGTGATGAACGGCATCTGTGACACCATGCCCCACAAAAGGAACCCCTCCTGCGGTCACAGCTGTCCCTAGTGTCCGCAGGAGGCAGTCAGCAGAGCCTGTGGTGTGCCGCTACCGCTTTGCCAACTCTGTTCCTGACCCGCTGATACAGGTGTGGTCCCCTCCCCCCATAAACATGTGGCCCATCAGCCACAGGCTGTGCGGCCCCGCCCATCGCGCCCTCCAGCGCAGGCCCACCAAGCCACTGGAGCTGCCTACTGCGAGAAGGTAGCCCAGGATGCCCCCTTAATCTCCTCCCGATCCCCCAGTGGGGCGGGGCTCTGAGCAGACGTCGGGGAGCCGCTTCTCCTCAGCCTGGTGACACCCTGAGTCCTGCGGGCCTGAAGCCTTAGGGGAGCACCCAGTCTCATGAAATCCCCCTTGGTGGCCTCATCCGCTTGCTCCCCTCCACATCTAGCTCCCCCCGAAATCCAGAGCTCAAGAGAGCCCAAAGAAACAGTCATTTTTGCAGCTAATCTTCCCGTCTTTCCTGGCTCCCTCTTCCTACCAAATACCCCACACCCAGGCCAAACAGAAGTGTGTGAGTGTGTGTGTGTGCGGGTGTGTGTGCGCGCACGTGCACAGCACGTATGTACGAATGTACCAGTCAAAAATGCCCTCTTCTCTCCCTGTCAGACTGAGCGGGGACTGGAATCCAGGAACTCCTAACCCAAGGTCTGTCCCCAGAATGATCAGGACTGCTCACCCCCTTGCTTATCCAACCGGCTGCTGAGGGAGCCCCAAGCAGGAAGTCCTGGAGTAGGGTCCTGGGTCCAGGGGAGTCTCTGCCCTGGGAGCCGGGTAGGAGAGGGACCCAAGAGTGCAACACGCTGCTGAGAAGGTGTGCTGGGGTCTGCCTGGGGTCAGGAGATCCAGGTTCCAGGCTCCCTCACCCTTGCCAGGCCCCAGGTTGGCACACTTGAACAAAGAGAGAGCTTGACGTTCTCTGTAGGCCTTGGCAGCAGAGATGCCCTAGGGCGCCAAGCAGACCCACAGCAAGAGACTGGCAGCGACCGGTCCCCAAGGGCAGGCTGACCCAGGGAACTCTTCAGGCTGGTGGTCGTCTTTCAGCCTAGCAGGACCCCACCCCAATTGCATCACTCACCCTCTGAGTCTCCAAGCTCTGGAAACTCTTACCTCCTCCAACCCACAGGGGACAGGACACATTTACGTTCCAAAATACCGACTGACATAACCTTTGGGCTAACAGAGGGCCTCCTTGCCCCTCAACCCTGAGGGGCAGAGCCGGATGCTGCTGAAGGGAACAGGGAAAAGATTCTATAGGCGGAAGAGCAGACAGTCTTTGGGCTTCTCAGAGATCCCCAGCCCCTGCCGCCCACTCCCCACTCCGGCCCTCCCAGCAGACATGGCTTGCTTGCAGTCCTCCAGACTGTGGTCATCCGTCCATCCCACGCAGCACCTGACATGAGACCTCCACTTGTTTTCAGGGGTTGTCTTTTGAAAGCAAGTCAATTCCAAAGTCTTCAGGCAAGAGGTAAATTCCAGTGTCAATGATCAACCTTGAAAATTGCCTAGAGACACCTGGGTGGCTCAGTCAGGGACGCATCCCAACTCTTGATTTCTGCTCAGGTCATGGTCTCAGGGTTGTGAGATCAAGCCCTAAGTTGGGCTCTGTGCCAGGTTCGGAGTCAGCTTGAGATTCTCTCTCTCCTTCTGCCCCTCTTCCCCTGCTCCCTCTCACTCTTTCTCTAAAAAGAGAGATAGAGAGAGAAAGGAAGGAAGGGAGAAAAGAAAGAGAGAGAGAAAGGAAAGGAAAGGAAGAGAAAAGGAAAGAAAATCTTCTAAATCTCAAAGTACGGGATAGCTCAGACTATTAATGTATCCAGCCCGGATGGGTTTTTCCCTCCAACTTGGCCATAGATCACTGTACCGTTGGCTGAGCATCAGATGGTGGGCTCAAATGCAGTCAGGAGTCTGGGGTGTATCAAAATGCCTATCTTTAAAAGCCTTCAGGGCAGTGGGAGAGGCGCTGAGCTCCACAAAAGGAACAGCAGACACGAAGCCCCACATCTTCCTGTTCTCCCCCTGGGAGCATTGCTGGGGGAACAAACCCACCTGCTCCAGATGAACAGTTAGCTTTCTCTCCTGCAAACAAGGAACATGAAGCTGAGAAGGAGTGGAGCATTTGCAGGAGTTACATGCCACATGATGCAAATGCACTTTATTTGGCATCCCCACAGCAGCTGATGAGCACCTGCTGCGCACTTTTCCATAAGTTTCCATAACCTTGCGGTACAGACCTGCTAATACTGGGATAGGTTTCTGTCGTTCTTGAAGGAGGGCGTCCCAAATATGATGCCTTTCTGAGGAACACCCCACCTCCAGGGACTCGGTGACAAGCTGAGCCCACCTTCAACTGCAGAAGCAGCAGCTAGAAATGTCAGGGGCTGGCTTTCTTAGACTCCCCGGCTGTGAAGGGGTAAGCATGTGACTTGAACTCTCTCTCAGGCAACCAGATGTCCCTCCCCAGATTTAAAGATGCAGCACATCAGAGACTCTCTTGGTTAGGGGGCTGTGATGAGAGTCAGCCAGGGAATGAAGCAGTGACCTCCCTGCCGCCCACATCCATAAAGAAAAGACCAAAGATCCAGCAGGACCAGGGGCGATGGACATGAGTGGGCAAGTCACAACAGAGGGAAGCAAATGGCCAAGCAATGGGCGAAGAGATACACAGCCGTGCTGGTGAGCGGGGGAGGGAATGTGGCGATGAGACGCTCTTTCAATACCCATCAGCTTAAGCACAATATTGAAGTCCAAATGCGGGAAAATCGCCTCTCTTTCAAGTTTTGTAAACCAAATGCCAAAATGTAGAAAGTTTGGCGATGTACATACCCGACCCCCAAGTGGGTCCCCACCCAGGTATATATGTACCAGACAGAGAGTTCCAGCCCTTTCCTGTAGGGTGGAAATGTTGATCCTTTCCGGTCTGGGGGCAATCACAGGGGAGAAGCTAACTGAGGCAGTCTGAGTCCCCTGCCCACGGCAGCAAAATCAGGCTACTCCAGAGCTCTCAACTCTGTCTTGTTTACTCCGACATCATGGACACATTATCACACTCTGTTCATGCTGAATGAGGTGAAACAGGCAGAGAAGTGTTTCTCATGCCCATGCACGGAACAGAGACGGCAGAGATGGTCATTACAGCACTGTCGTAATAGGGGGAAATAGAAACCATACTTCTCCATAGCGAGTGCTGTGGTGTGCTGCCTGGACCCCCTTCCATAAGGAGACACTAGCTGTCCCATTTCCTGGGAGGGTTGGGTGCTAATGGCTCATAGCTGAGTTCTTCTCTGAGAATGGGTTTCAGTCTAAGGGAGCTGCCTTGCCCAAGCTTATATGCCCTCCTTGCGGAAGCCTACCTCCAATGACAGATCCATGCAGGAGTGTAGACACCCAGCCCCATTGTCTCAGCTCAGCACAAATCCGTAGGGTTTCCCCAGCTCCAGCCAGCTCTCCCTTTATGGTCCTTTGGGGCTTGTGATGCATCTGTACTGCAGCCCACCTTCTCTTCCACCCCAGCCTGCCTCCCACACTTACCAGTCCTGAGAGTACTCCCCATGAGCCACATGCATGCAAATCTCCCATCTCAGAGTCTGTTTCTCTGGAAACCTACTTGTAACAGAGGTGGCCCAAGAACAGGCACTCTAAATTGGGATTTTGAAGCTGGATCACCCTACTTGGCCAGATGGCAATGAGGACCCATCACTAGGGACAGTTGGAGTACACATGCACCTGACGTGGGGAAGTGTTAACATTCTCACAGAGGGTGAGTAAGGGTAGGAAACTGGCAGACGGGAATACACGGGTTGCTGCAACCTCTCAGGCATTTGAGGGAGATTCAATGTCTCTCGCTGAGTGCAATCAATGCACCAGAGAAAGATAGTGAAAGGCTGAAGGGAATTAATCACTGGTTTATGGTGAGGTGTACAGCTCTCAACTCCTGCAGCAAGAGGGCATGAAAAACCCAGGATCAATCCCATGACTTATCATAAACATAACAGCACTCCAAGAAAAGTGAACTCCCCAACTGACTCTGACAAATTTGCTTATGCCAAAATTAGCAACTCAGTTGGTGAGGAGTGGGACCTTGGTGCTTACAATGGGGTTAGGGTGCTCAAGAATCTTGAAACCCTAGATCTTCCTGAACCCTCTGGCCCCACAGACGTTGCCCCTCCTCCCTTTTAAGGATGCTTCCCTTTGCTTAAAGATGGTGCAGAGGCCCTGATCTTGTAAGGTAGGATTGACCCCTCCCCTCCCCATGGCCATCACCAAAAACTAGGGTCAAGTCACAGCTGGGCCTGGGTGCTAGGTGTACTGAGGAGAGGAAAGGACTGTACCCTGAAGGTGCTGCAGGGTCTTGCCTATCACACTGGCAGGAGCCAGGAGAACCTCATGGAACTAGATCCTGAGGTTTCTGAATGGAGGAGGGTGGACTATAAAGTTAGATAAAGGAGAGTATACTGATATGAGAGTGCTCTTCCGTGATCAGATTGAACACCCAGGCAAGGAACTTTGGGAGATGGCACTAATGTCTTACTAGAATGGATCTTATAAGCTTGGAGGAAGTTGTGGACAGTACAAAGTGAGGGAAATATGCCAGAGCTATTGCAGCAAATACTAGAGGAAGGAACACTCATAGACGCTGTCATGCTTGAGTGGATACACCATGTAAAGGCAAAATACCCACCATGGAGAGCCCAGAGGGCGCTGCATTTACCAACAAAATAAGGAATAATGTAGTGTGGTGGCCCCAGCATCACTAAATACTCACCAGTGACACATCTATGAAGACCAGGCAGGGGTAGGAGATGTTGTTATAGAAATGACTCCCTGCTCATAATGGGGATGATAAGGTCTTGAATAGATGCTTCACCATCAGAAGCAGAATGGTGCAATCATTGTAATGAAAAGCCAAACTGCAGGGCAACCGGGAGAGCATGATCCAAAGAAAGTTAAGGAAATTATTAATAGAATAAGACATTCCCAGGGGGAAGATAGATGAGCAACTAACAGGCTAATGCACAATCGGCACAACCAAAAGAAATCAAGGATAGATTATCAGAAGGCCAAGAATAGACATGTTGTAGCCTGATAAAGTCACTGTTCCTCAACCAATTTCTGGAGGTGAACCAGCTCTCAAAGCCAGAAACTGCTGACTGAAGAAGAAGCCAGGTTACCATGAGAAAGAGTCCTGCCATACCACGGCAGGTATATATGGTCATAATCCCCCCAGCTTTTCTCCAAAGGCATCTACAGTCATTGACATAGACAACCCTATACTTGAGAAAGAAAAATCCTCTTACATTGCAGTGACTTTCAAATATAGGATCTGAACTGACGTTGATACTCAAGGAACTGAAGTAGTATCATGCCCCCAACCTTTAAAGAAGGACATATAGAGACCAGGAAATAAGTGATATCCTGTCTTGATTCACATCTGATTCACAGTGGGTTCACGGAGACCCTCGACCCAACCAATGTCATTCTTCCAGTACCAAATGTATGATAGGAAGAGACATACATGGTTGTTGCTACAACCTCCAGTGGGCTCCTTGGTCTATAATAAGGACTATCACCATGGTAGAGGCCAAGTGAGAAACCCCTGATACCACCTTCCCATTCTAGCCAAGGATAGTAAGTAAAAAACAATATCGCATCCCGGAAAGAATGGCAGAGATCAGTGCCACCCTTAAAATAGAAAGGATGTAGGTCTCCATGCTATTCCCATCTAATTCACTCATCTAGCTCCTAAATAACAGGTCCTGGAAGGTGACGGTGAGCACTTGTAAACTCAAGCAAGTAGTGGCCTTATTTGCAGCTGCCCAATGGTGCACCATTTTTGCTAAATGCAGCCCCAAGTGCATAGCGTGCAGCCTTTGATCTGGCAAATGCATTCTTTTCCATTCCTTTCAGGAAAAGGATCAGAAAGATTTCCCACTCATGGAAGAAGAGCAATCATATGCATTTTCAGCCTTCCCAGGGCTAAGTTAACTCTCCTGCTGTCTATCATAATACAGTCCAAAGAGACTGGCTGGACATCCCGCAGGAAATCACAATGATCTACTATATCTACGACATCATGTTAATTGGATGAGCAAGCATTGGCAACTATCTTGGAGGCTTTTGTAAGATATATGTATGAGAGTAAGGCACAAACCCTACGGTAAATTCAGGATGCTGCCATATCAGGGACATTTTTGAGTCCAGTGGTCTGGGATATCCCCTCCAAAGTTTAAAAAAAATGCAAATTATTTCAATCTGTACCTCCTAACACAAAGGATAATGTCTGATAGGACTTTTTAGGTTCTGGAGGCAGAATACACCATACCTAGAAATATTCTTCCAATCCACACACTACATGATATGTAAGGCTGCTGTCTCAAGTGAGACTTAGAGCAGGAAAATGCTTTGCAGCAGATCTAGACTATCGTGTAAGCAACTCAGTTACTTGGGTCATATGACCCAGCAGACCCTATGGTGTTAGAAGTATTTGTGATGGAAAAAAGATGCCATGTAGAGTTCATGGCAAGCCTCAACAGAAGAACAAAAATGTACCATTGCTCCAGAAAAGTATACACCTTTTATAAAATACATACCTTTTTAAAAAAAAATATATATATATATACACCTTTTGGGGCACCTGGGTGGTTCAGTGGGTTAAGCCTCTTGCCTTCAGCTCAGGTCATGATCCCAGGGTCCTGGGATCGAGCCCCGCATCAGGTTCTCTGCTCAGCAGGGAGCCTGCCTCCTCCTCTCTCTCTCTCTCTGCCTGCCTCTCTGCCTACTTGTGATCTCTGTCAAATAAATAAATAAAAATCTTTTTTTTTTAATACACCTTTTATAAAATAGCCCCAAAGTGCTACTGAGCTTGGTGAGAGACAAACCATCTGACCTCGAACCTCAAATTACTACACAGCTGAGTTCCATCAGACCTGTTAAGTCAATATGTTGCCTGGGCCCAACAGCAGTTGACCGTACAATGGAAGGAGGATATCTCAGATCAGGAAAAGCAAGTCCTGAAGGTATAAGGAAGCTGCATGATTAGGGAGCCCACACTGCCATGTCATCCACCACTGGTTCCTCTCTTTCAGCTCACACCAATGGCCTCTGGGTTGGGAGAAAACTTTTGCCCAGCTGATAGAGAAGGAAAAAGCCGAAGTTTGATTCACAGACAGGTCATTTCTATATGTGGTCCAAGCCAAAGATGATCTGTTGTTATTCCACCATCTTGGAAGTGAGGAGTAAAAGTCTTCCCAAAGGCAGAGCTTTGACAGGGGGACATGCCTGATCATTCTATTGGTGCTGGAAAAGAAGTAGCCCAAGGTTAGACTCTACCTAGGTCCCTAGTGTCTCGGCTGTTTGGTCAGAGGCCTGGAAGGAGAAAAAGCAGAAGATTGGTGTCAAGGAGGTCTGGGGAAGAGGAACATGATAGATATGTGAGAGTGTGAACTATAAAGATCCATGTGGCTTGTGTTAAGTCCCTTCGGAGAGTAACCACCATGGAGAAGGCACTAAAAGACCAAGAAGACAGAACAGCTTGGCCAGCCAATGTTAACCAGTCCCTGTAGTTGGCCACCTCAATGGTGGTCAGATGGGCCCATGAATGAAGTAGCCATAGGGGCAGGAACAGAGGCTACTTATGAGCCAAAATCATGAGCTGCCATTCACCAAAGCGGATCTAGCTATTACCACTGCAAATGTCCATTCAGGCAATAACAGAGATCCACACTGAGCCCTCAGTATGACCCTATTGCTTAAAGATAACAACCAGTCACTTGGTGATAAGTTGCCTACGCTGGACCCCCACCTCCTGAAAGAGACAGCAGATCTTCTGGGCTGAAATCAACACATATTCTGCATAAGGATTTGCTTTTCCTGCTTGCAGGGTCCAGTCAACACCACTGTCCTAGGACCTGCAGAGTGGTCTGATCTACTACATGGGATCTGGGTTGACAATGCCTCAGATCAAGAAACCCACTTAACAGCAAAGGAGGTACAGTGGTGGGCAAATGACCACAGGATTCCTGTCACAAACCACAGCACTCAGAAACCAATGGCCTGAAAGGTGTAGCTAACATGCTGGCTTGGAGAGAAAGGTACACCCTTCAGAATGGAAATAAACTCCAAAGTGATGGTCACTGTGCATGGCATTTTCAATAAAGTAGGTGAGTCCAGGAACCCCAGAAAGAAGTAGGAGCTGTCCAATTACCATCATTTACCATAACCTAACTGGGGAATTTGAGTTTCTCATGTCCTCAACTTTAGACCTTGTGGACGTAGAAGTTCTGATTCCAGAGGGAGCATGCTCTCACCAGGGGACACAGTAAAGATCCCATTGAACTTAAAATTATAGCCATCACCTGGTTACTTTGGTTTCCTCATGCCAAGAAGCCAACAGTCAAGGAGATAAGTCACTGTATTGGCAAGTATAATTTCACTATTAGCAGAAGAATGTAGGGTTGCCATTATATAATGAGAGCAGAGAAAGATACATTAGGAAAACAGGTAATCAACAGAGTGTCCCTTAATATTTCCCAATTCAGACAGCAGATAGACACAGACAATAATTATGGCCTGGGAAGAATAGGATGACCAAGGGTAGAGACCCTCCATGATGAGAGACAGGGTCACACCAGCGGGAAAGCCACCCACCTCTGTTAGCAGAGGTGCTAACCGAGGATGAGACGACCATAGAATGGATATGAAATGAGCACAGATGGACAGAAATGGGAGAGGCTGCAATCCTGATATAGCCTCCATACCAGCCATGGTGGCAGGGACTACAGTTTGTCCCACTAACTTCCCTTTTCTCATTATCATGGGAAAAGACACCAGCCAGAATCCTGGAGGACCTGCTCCCGGAGGCGGTGAATTTACTGCATGAAGCAGGTGGGTCTAAGCCCACAAGAGCCGGACTATGCCGGATGCTGGGGTGAGCTGCCCAGATTCCTCCTGAGGACAGAGGCACCCCTCCTTTCCTCAGCTACCAGAAGTGTTGGCTGCAGATGGTCCCCACATGAGTCTTCTCTCAACAAACAGAGCTGTCTTACCCAATGTCATGGTTCTTTCCTGGAGGCAACCCTCATCCAGTGACTGGACAACAAGGAGACACAAACGCCTGGAAACTTGTCTTGAAGGAGGACAACTCTGAAAGCCTCACCCCATTCCAGCGCTCCCTGTGGGGATCAGCTGAGGGCTCCATATCAACCATATCATAGCTCCCACCTCTCTCTCTCTGCCCAGTTCTGCTTCCCTCGCTCCCTACACATGGTCTTCCTGACAACACTTCCCAGCACACTTGCTGCTCACAGATCTCTGTCTCCAAGTCCGCTTCCTGCAAAACCAAGCCAAAAGGATTCCATGAGGAAAATTTATGCTCTCTGATTCATTCATAAATGAAATTCCATACAGCTTTTAAAAGGAATGAACTAGCATAAGATAGAGCAACAATGATGCTTTAAATAGGACCTTGTGTGGAAAACAAATACGAAACTGAAGGATAGGAACATGTAAAAAAAGTTATCCAGAAGAAACAATATTATATGCTATTTATGGCTGGACCAAACTGCCGTAAAGATAGTAAAACACAAATTTGGTTCTCCAAACTTATCATAGTGGCAGCTTGTGTGGAGGAGAGGAAGAAATTGAATGAAAAGGCTTCAGAAAGGACTTTAATGTTTTAACTGATATATTTTATCTTTTAGTTTAGTTTTTTTTTTTTTTTAATTTGAAGCAGAGATGACAAAATTTTGTCAAATGTTAGTACTGGGTGGTAAGCATCCATGTTGCGTGATCTACTATAGCTTTCTGTATTAAACTTTTGCCAAGCTTTAAAACATGCAAATGGGGGGCGCCTGGGTGGCTCAGTGGGTTAAGCCGCTGCCTTCGGCTCAGGTCATGATCTCAGGGTCCTGGGATCGAGTCCCGCATCGGGCTCTCTGCTCAGCAGGGAGCCTGCTTCCTTCTCTCTCTCTCTCTGCCTGCCTCTCAGTGTACTTGTGATTTCTCTCTGTCAAATAAATAAATAAAATCTTATTAAAAAAAACATGCAAATGGGGGTACCTGGGTGACTCAGTCAGCTAAGCACCCAACTCTTGGTTTCAGCTCAGATCATGATCTCATGGTTGTGAGATCAAGCCCTGCACCAGGCTTTGCACTCAGTGGGGAGTCTGCTTGAGATTCTCCCTCTCTCTCTCCGTCCTCACTCACAAATAAATAAATAAATCTTTTTAAAAACGTGATATGGTATGATCAGCATTCTGAAAAGTATGAAGGCGTGCCGTGTTCACTGAGGGATCAGGAGAGAAGGAATCCTTCTGGTGGAATCCTAGGGACAGCATCCTAGACCCAGGAGCATCCAAGCCTGGCGAATGTTTCAAGACCAAAGCAGCAAGGCCATCTGGTGTGGAAAGAATAAAAGGTCTGGGTAAAACAGTGGCATAGGAGGCTGGGAAGCCTGAAAGGAGATCACACACACACACACACACACACACACACACACACACACACCCCTTGGTTCTTTCTAGGAGCTGTCACCCTGATCTGGGGGACTTCGCAGACACACTGGAGACTCCACAAAGAAAAACAACTTCTAAATCATACAAAATGTGACTCAGGTGTCCATTTTTCTGGATCCGATGTCCTCTAATAAACACATCAAATAACTTATGCTGTCAACATAATGAACCACTTTGGGCCATGACCCTGGAATCAGGACAATCTGGGCTCCACCATCAACTACCGGACTGGTCCTGAGCAAGACAGTCACCTTTCTGAGCCTCTGTTCCCTCCTCTGTAAACTGTAGATGACAGCAGACCTTCCTGTGGATGGAAAGACATGGCGAGGCAGCCCGTGTAGCCTGGCCAGTGCCCGGCCCAGAGCAGGCTTCCCGTACCCATCAGTAGCCATGTCTCCAGGGAGGACTCTCCCAGAGCCCCCTGCCAGGTGTCCTTCCCCAGGGAAAGTCACTCTGCCTTGGGAATTAGCATGGAAAGGAGCCCTTCCTAGACAGTCCCCAAATTCCTCACTCCTCAAACGGGAGGGGATAAAAGAGTTCCTTAATTGGTACCACAAAGACTTTTCCACGGAGAAAGAAATAGAACTTCTAAATTAAAGGCAGATTTCTCTGCAGGAGGGGCAGCTGGCCTGGAGCCGGAGCCCAGATGCTGAGCCATTTTCCAGGAGGGAGGCCAGGGTGGAGGGAGGAGTGTCTGGGGAGGATGTGCACCCCCACCCAACCTTGCCTGAGTGCTCCTTGTGTTTGTTATCTGATGGGCACCTTACAGGTGTGTGATGCTGCCAGGGTCGTCTGGCCATATCTCCAGCTGTAGCTTAGCCTGACTGGCTCCTGGTGATGGGGTTCAGGGAACCAGATAGGCTGTGGGAAAGTCCAATCCAGCAGGCAGGCAGAGTTCTGCATCACAGAGCTATAACCCCCAACAAAGCCCAAGCTCGCTGGGACGGTGGGTGGAAGAGGGGCGTCAGCCCATCAAGTTGGATTCCTTGTGGGAGGAAGTACCAATTGGAGTCCCATTAAGAGGTCTCCTGGTGCATGGCCGGGCCTTCTGAATGGCCTCTGCTCTGAGAAATGACTGGAGAACCAAAGCCAGGTACAGATTTCAGGAAGTTCAGGAGCCCCGTGTTTGGGCTAGATGAACATTCAATCATGCACTTACCATGCATTCATACATTCATTTGTCCAGAACCCTTTGGGAGCTCCACTGCATGCCCCAGGACCTGGGACTCAGCAGTGACACTGTCTGGCCTCCTGGCGTTTTCAGTGAAGCGAGGCTTGAGCCTGACTTGCGTGCAGGCTGCCACAGGACAGGGTCTCCCGACCCCTCCCATCTCAGGCCACCTCTGCCCCAAGTCCCCACAAAGGTGTACATGAGATGGGGACCTCCATGGGGACCTCGCTGATTTCAAACCGAACCCTAGCTTTGCAGAGTGCAAGTGCTGGGTCCAAAGTCCACCCTTAGCCCCTAATGTCGTCACAGATTGAGGTAAGGATTATCAGTTGACAAGTTAAAACCATTAGGTGAATTGTCAATGCATAACTGGACATTTCAGAATGTACAAAATAAGACCCTACAGACTTCCCTCAAGCCCAGGAAAAAAAAAAAAAATGGAACCAGAGGGGTGAGGTTGTCCCCACCCCAACCCCAGAGTCAGTCTTGCATGAGAAATAGTGGGGGGGAAAAAAAAAAAAAAGAAACAGTGGTATGACCAGCAATCTTTTGTCTGCCTGGAGATACCATTTGAGGCTCTCAGCTATCCCATGGGCCTGGTCCAACCAGAAGATGTTTACAGGATCCATGAAAGTGCAGACTGGACTTCCAGTTCACAGGATGGAAAAGGAATTAAGAAACAAGCTGAATGGTGACAAAAGGAAGAACCCTACGAATCATCCGCCAAATGAGTGAGCCACCCCCATCAGCCAGCCATGACAAAGGTCACTGTGCTAGATGGAAGGCAAGCCAAGGGACAGGTGCCCCCACACCCTTTAAGGTCCTGGATGATCTTCTGCTTGTATGATCTTCTGCTACGACACATCGCTAAGACAATGGATTTCCTCACTAAATATGGACCAGTTATCAGGTGATACTTAGAAATAATGATTTACTTCATTAAGCAGGATATTGTTATTTTAGATCAATAGAAAATGCCCTCATCTTTTAAAGACGCACACTTGAGTAACAAAAAAAACTCCAGAATGTTCCTAGTTTCCTGTGGTAGACACAATTCCAAGATGGCCTCCAAGAGTCTCATTGCCCTCGTATACATGCCCTGGGGGTGAATACAATGGGATATCACTCCTGTGATTAGGTTACCTGATGTGGCAAGGGTGAAGGTGTTTTTCAGGTGTCCCTCCCTATTCGGCTGACTTTAAATTAATCAAAGGGGAGATTATCCTAAAATATCCTAGGAGATTAACCTAGATTGACTATTCAGGTGAGCCCTTTGAAAGAAGGCCAAGAGGCCGGAGATGGAAGACGTCAGAGAGATTTGAAGCAGCAGTAGGCATATCCCTGTTGGCCTTGAAGAAGCAAAGTGCTGTATTGTGGACAAGGCCACATGGCAGGGAAAGCAGGTGCACTCTGGGAGCTGAGGACTTCAGTCCTACGACCACCAACAATTCTATAAACTCAGTAGAGGACCCCCAGATTCATAGGAGACCTAGCCCTGGCAGACACCTTGCTTTCAGCCTGGTGAGATCCTGAACAGAGGGGCCCCCCAGCCCATGCCTGGACACCTGATGCACAGGAACTGTGAGATAATAGATCTACGTCATTTTAAGCCATTCAATTTACGGCAACTTACGATGCTTCTTTGGTCATAGTAGCCAAAAGCCAGAAACTGGCCAAATATCTCTCAACTTGAGAATGAACAAACAGATTGTGCTACATTCACCCAGTTGGAATCATACTCAGCATTAGAAAAGAATGAGCCACAGGTCCATACCCCAGCGTGGATGACTTTCAAAACCTTGATGGTGAGCAGAAGAAGCCAAATACTAAAAAAACTGTTAAGTCTACGTTTATATTCCATGATGCCATTTACATGATATGTAAGGGCAGGAAAAAACTAAATCCGTGATGATAGAAATCACAACTGTGGTTGCCCATGTGCGGGTTGGAGGAGGATTCACTGGAAAGGAGCATAAAGAACTTTCTGGGGCGATGAGAAAGTTTTACATCTTCATCTTCGTTAGGGTGCGGATTACATGAATTTTGCTCATTGGTGAAAACCCATCCAAGTGTGTACTTAAAATCTATACCTTTCATCGTATGTAAATTATTCCCCAACTTACAAATAATACGAATTCCACCCCCAGCTGTTTAAAGACTGGCAGACGGCTCTTCCCAGACCTGGAGGCAAGAGAGCAATGGGCGGCGGGGATGATTCTCGAGACATTCACACTCACATGTTTGCACATGTGCATGCACACGTGTGCCCACACACATGCGCACACGCGCGCACACACAGATGGCGGCATTCCAGGCTGACGAAGGCTCCCCTTTGGCCTCCGCCTCGTTTAATGTGGAGAAGGCAACTGCCTCCCAGCTCCCGGGTCACCGCCCTGTGTGTCCGCCTGTCAAGATAAGAAGTTGGAGGCAGATGCTGCTAATTACCTGGTCTTTCAAGTGCTCCCACGGCCCCACATCTGGCTTCCTCCCCAACATCCAGCTTGAGCCAATAAAAGCCAAATGAAATCACAAAGGGCCAGGCTGCACATGAGGAGGTGCGGGGGCAGGACAAGGACATGGCCAGGAGCGCGGGGCAGGAGAGACATCTCGCTGACCGTGCTGGCGGGACAAAGAGGTGAGAAGGCCACCCCTTCCTCGCAGCGAACAGCTTCTGCTCTGGCTGAGCCCCCCGAGCAGATCCTGGAAGAATACTGGTGGCCCGGGTTTATTTTTCTGAGCACTCGGGGAGGGGGGCTCTGCCTTCCGTGCCAGCCAGAGCCAGAGGCACCTTGGGGTTTCATGCTGGGCCTGCAGGTGTGAGCCCCAGCTTCTCCTGGGCCCCAGCTTGTGCCTCCAGCAGGTTTATGGGAGAGCAGGAACCTATGCCAAATATTGCCAGGAGGAGGCCTAACCCAGGAATCACCCAGGACAAGGTAGAATGGAAAATCACCTAGAGTTGGAGAGACTTCTGGAAAGTGCTCACCCCACCACCCTGCCCCTTTGTCTGAAATCCTACCATGGAAGAGAGGCTTTTCTCTGAATTGTAAACATGCTGTGGTCTCCCTCTCTTAACACGCAGGTCACCCCTTAAGTCTCGTCTCCTGGGGACTAATATTCTAAGTCTCAGAAGAGAGAGGCTCCGGGCAGAGAAGAAAGATGAGTGACCTCTCCGAATGATGGACCTCAGTCTCCCCATCTGTGCAACAAGGATCTGCAGTTGGATGACGTCCCAGGTTAAAGAGGAAAGGTGAGTCTGCCCTGCCCCCAGCTCCCATGGCCCTCTCCTTTGTCTGCCTGACCCTGGCAGGGATCTGAGTTGTCAAGCACATCCTGGATGGTCCTGGCTGTCAGCCCCTCGAGGCACAGCAGACAGGCGACCCCAGGGTCCCGTGCTCCTCACGGGACTCCAAACGCCTATCGGCTCCCTCTTTGGAAAGCCAAAATAGAACTGGGCAGCACAGGATGCTGAGAGCCCCTTTGAAGGCTGTGCCGTGGGATTATTTTGCTAAACATGAAAACCCGAAAGCAGCAGGGCTGCTGATGTGTTTTCGCAAATTCCAGCAAATTAAAAAAATGTGTGTGCAGAATTCACCGGGGGGGCCAGAGCCTGGCTTTCATGAAAGAATAAATTGTTGGCCAAGACAAAGCAGCAGATTAACTTCTACGGAATCTGTTTCTCTCCAGGGTGGGGCTCCCACAAGCCGGCCCCTCACGTCTGTGACGAGAGATCCTGCTTCCACCTTTATCTGCAGCCGGTCGAGCCGCCGAGGCCAGCGGCAAGCCTGTAGTAGGACTTAAAATGGCTTGGCAGCAAATGTCAGAGCTGTTTGATCTGCTTTTAGAAAATCACCTTTCGAGGCCCTCGAAGATACTTGACACTTTGCAAAGAGATTAAAAACTTTTCAGCTGACTTGGAAAAAGAGACCAAGTGGGTTTGATTCCCCGGGAAGCAGGAGGGGGGCCCCGGCTGTGCCCAGGGCCAGGGAGTCTGAAGCCTGTGGCCTCGCTTTAAAGCGAAGAGCCAGCTCCCAGCATGGCTGCAGCTGCACGTTCCTTTTGCCCTTGGCATCTGGGATGGTCCTGGGGGGTTTTCCTTTCTGGGTTCTCAGGGAGAGGAGGTGGCCTGAGGCAGGGTTAACGTGCAAAGTAACGACTGGTAAATTGCACGTGTCAGCATTCAGGCCGCTGAAAAGAGCTGCCCCACCAACTCAGCCCAGCAGCAGGTCTGGAGGCCCCGGATAGATACGCAGAACTCAGGGCAGGGCCCGGGCTGTCCCGTCGGTCAGTACAGGTGGCTGGGTACATGCTGAGGGGAGTCATAGCAATTGTCACAACTACCCAGCTCTCCCTTTCCCCACAGTCTCACCAGTGTCCTTTCCAATCACTCACTGTCTTCAACCTGCCTCTTCTCCCGCTCCCATTATTTCGACTGCCTTCCAACTGGCCCCCTTCCTCTGCCCTCCTCCCCAGTCTACACCATCCAAGACCTCCAGCAGACCATCCTGAAACACGATGTTGCTCTTAAGCCACCTGCAGAACCAACAGCCTGACACCAAAACTTCCAGTCTTTCCCTGAAAATAGTGCCTGTCTGTCGTGACTTTATTATCTGTTTCAGTCATGAACTGTGTCGTATACGATTTAACTAATTTAATACAACCTCTTTCTCACCAGCCTCATTTCACATCTGAGAAAGATCAAGGCTTCTGGGGATTAATTGGCTTCTCCGAGGTCACAGAGAGTAAGTGGGACTTGAACTTGGACCTCTTCCCTAAAGCCATGCACAGAAACATTGGGCCGTACACGTGCTCCCTGTTCTCCCCCAAACATTGCCAGAAAAGCTACATCTTCTAAAACCACAAAGATTGGTGAGGTCTCTAAATTAGGCTGCATCCACACACTAACAACCCATCTCCACAACAAATGGAAACAGTGTTTTAAAAATGTAGGATTTCAGGCCTAGGACCCATGGCATGAAAGAGGTACTCTGAGAAAAAGGATCCTGCTGAGGTGTCATGAGAACTCCATGTCCAGTCAGCCCCTTTCAGAGAGCTACACATGCCACCAGAAGTCAGTAGGTGAGAGTCTCTACAAGGGATCCGGGATGTGGGTTCCTTCCCGATTTCTAAAACTACATTTGTTGTTGGACATTGGGCAAGCTGCTGGGGCTTAGTTTCCATATGGGCTGATAGCTGATAGCACCTGGCTTGACCAGTCAGGACAGGCGAGGTGATGCTATAGTGACAAACAAGCCCCAGATGTTGGTAGTTTGCCACAACAAAGGTGTATTTCTTGTCTACATTATGTGTACAATGAAGGTTGGTGAAGACCTGTGCTCTCCTATTGTAGTCACTCCTCAAGGACCCCAGGTACCCAAATATCCTCAGTCTATAACCTGGAATGGACATCTAAGAGCAAGGCTTCGCAGTTCCCTGCAGCAAGTAAAGAGAAGCCTGGAGGGTGAGGGACCAGCAATTAAATTCTTCAGCCCAATAATGACACGTGTCACTCCTGCCTATATTTCATTGCCACAGGAACCTGCCTAAATGCACAAACAGTGCCGCCTACCAAGAAGCAGATAAGAAGTGGATTGGAATGAACATTAGCCATGTCCCTCACCACCTGCCTCTTGGGGTGCTGTCAACATCCAATGGGCTTCCATGAAAAAGCAACTAGGGAATTAGTTGGAGCCATGATTCTGATCCCGCTTCCAGTCCTAGTTCAGGAAGTGATCTTGAGAAAATGAAATCCCCCAGTTTCAATCTCTTCATCTGTGGTATGGAGATATTAGTAACTACTTCACAGAGCTATGGCGAGAACAAGACAGTGAATAACTCTGAGCACAGCCCTAAGCCTTTGATCAATAGTTGGTGGCAGAGATGAGACGAGAATGGCCATGAGTTGACCATTTTTAAGACCATTTATAAGACCATGAATTCCTAGGGCCCTCTTCAATTTTGTGTCTGCTTAAATTTTTCCATAATAAAAAAAAAAGTTTTTTAACCTGGAGAGGTTGAGTGATGGCATAGAAATGGAGGAGTAAGAAGCTCCAAGAATTGATCCAAGAAGCAACAATTAAACTGGCAAAAACTAATTAAATCAATTCTTATGGGGCACGAGAATCTCAAAAAAGAAAAATTTACAACTAGGGAAGTTCTCAATGAAGAGACAGGCTGCTAAATTTCAAAAAGTGTGTAGCATTTTTCCTTACCTACCTATCATCCTCCATTCTCTAGCTCGGTGGCAGCCGTGGGGATGGCAGCGTGCATCCCTGCTGTGTTCTGCTGGAGCTAGAGGCCAATGCAGATCTTGTTCTCAAAAAAACTGTGGTTATGCACTTTGATTTGCCTCGCAGTTCCTTGAGGGACCAGCACAGAGGCTGAACTTTGTTTTGTCTCCCTTAAGCTGGAATGGCTTTTGATGAGGACTCTGTAGAAGGTATTATACTACCCGTAGCCAGTTCCTGCCACTACCTTGGGGGCTAGGCAAGGCAAGGAGCTGACAGACCCATAAATCTGGGAAGGAAGGGACTAAATAGGAAGACCCTTGGGGCGCTAAGGGCTTTGAAGGACTCCTACATATACCAGGGGATCTGGAGTGCAATCCCTTGTGCATTCCCAGGGATAGACACATGCTCAGAAAAGATCCAGTAAGATCACAGACTTCTACCTTAGGCTGATCTTTGGGATCTGCACAAGGAGGAAGGGAAATCCAAGGCAAATGTGTATGGGCCTGGCTTAGCATTAGGGGAGTGCCCCAGCTTAGAACCAATCTGTAAAGAGTAAGAGAGTATTTTTCTTCTTTTTGGTTCCAGGCTCTTCAGAAAATCTCTCAGGTCACTGACAAACCTATGAGATAAAGGAACAGAAACTCCTGTGACCATATACAACAAGGAATACAGTCTTGCAAAAAAAAAAAAAATCAGAAGAGTCATTAACAAATGGATGGCTGTAGTCCTCAAAAATCAACAACAGCAAACTGGGGAGAATCTGATTTTGAGAGTTACCATATTATAATAACATTCAAAACACCCACTTGTAACAAAAAAAAAATTACAAGTCATACAAAGAAACAGGAAAGTATGGCACATTCATAAGATGAAACAATGTTGCCAAAAACTATCCCCAAAGAAGCTCAGATATTAGATTTACTTGATAAAGACCTTAAATCAACTGTCTTAAATATGCTCAATGTGCTTAAGGAAACCATGGACAAAGAACCAAAGGAAACCAGAAGAACAAATTATGAACAAATGGAGAATATCCATAAAAGATAGAAAATATAAAAAAGGAATCTAATAGGAATTCTAGAGCTGAAATGAGAAGCCCACTAGAAGTATTCAATAACAGATTTGATCAGGCAGATGAAAGAATAAGCAAACTTAAAGGTAAGACAATTGAAATTTTCTAATCTGCTATGAAATGGAGCTGTGTCCCCTTCCCTCTGTCTCTTACTCTCTCCACATGGCACACGTGTCCCCTTCCCTCTGTCTCTTACTCTCTCCACATGGCACACAGAAGAAGAGACCATGTTGAGCACACAGTGAGAAGGTAGCCACCTACTATCCAAGAGAATGAAACCTACCTTGCTGGCAGCTTGACCTCAGTTGATACAAGAAAGACATTTGAAAAATCCAACATTCTTTCCTGGTAAAAACAATCTGTAAGTGAGGAATAGAACAAAACTTCTTCAATGCGATAAAGTCTCCAAAAAACCCTTAGCGAACATAGTCAGTGGTGAAAGATTGAAAGCTTTTCTCCTAAGATTGAGAACAAAACAAGATGTCTTTCTTTTATCTTTTTCACTTTTATCACTCCTTTGCAACATAGTACTAGAACCAGAGCAATTAGTCAAGAAAAATAATTAAAGGACATCCAAATTGGAAAGAAAGAAAATTCTCTTTACTCACAGATGACATGATCTTTTAATGTAGAACACTCTAAAGAATACACACACACACACACACACAGACACACACACTGTTAGAATTAATAAATAAATTCAGCAAAGTTGCAGAATATAAGATCAACACACAAAAATCATCTATATCTGATACATTAGCAATGAGCGATCCAAAAAGGGAAATTTTTAAAAATTCCAATTTAATAGCAACTGAAAAAAAAATACCTAGGTGTAAATTTACCCAAGGAAGTGAGAGATTTGTACAATGAAAACTACGAGATATTGCTGAAATAAAGATGAGCTAAATAAATTGATTCATAATTAGAAGATATATCATTAAGATGGCAATATTACCCAAAGCAATCTACATATCTGATGCACTCCCTATCAAAATCCCAACCATGGTTTGTTGTTGTTGTTGTTGTTGTTTCCAGAAAGAGAGAAAACCTACCTTAAAATTCATTTGGGACCCCAAATCATCAAAACAATCTTGCAAAAGTACAAATTAGGAAGACTCACATCAAAACACTATTGTACTGGCATAGGATAGACATATAGATCAATGGAATAGAATAAAGGGCCCAGAAATAAATCCGTTTGTGGTCAATTGATTTATGACAAGACCACCAAGACCATTCAATGTGGAAAAGGGCAATCTTTTCAACAAATTGTGCTGGGAAAACTGGATATCCACATACAAAGTAATGACGTTGGTCCCTTACCTTATATATAGAAATTAATGCAAAATGGGTCAAAGACCCAAATTTAAGAGTTAAAACTATAAAACTATTAGAAACTAACATAGGAAAAAATTTTCATGACCTCAAACTTGCCGATGGTTTCTTATGGATAATACTAAACACGCAGGCCACAGAAGAAAAAAAATAGATAAAACGGACTTCACAAAAATTAAAACTTGTGTGCATTGAAAAATACTATCAAGAGAGTAAAAAGGCAACTCACAAAACAGGAGAAAATATTTTTGCAAGTCATATATCTGAGAAGAGAATAATATCAAGAATATATAAAGAACTCCTACACTCAAGAACAAGAAAACAAATACCCACATTAAAAAATAAACAAAAGATTGACACTTCTCCAGAAAAGATCTACAAATGATCTATAAGCACATGGAATGATGCTCAACATCACTAGTCATTAGGGAAATGCAAATCCAAAACAAATGTCCCTTCACCCCCATTAGGAAGACTGTTATAAAAAATATATCTAAGGGGCACAAGGATGGGTTCCATTTGGCGCTGCCTGATCAGCAGGAAGCCTGCTTCTTCCTCTCCTTCTGCTCCTGCTCTCTCTCTCTCTCTCTCTCTCTCTTGCTCTGCACTCTCTCTCTCAGGTAAACAAATAAAATCTTTTTTTAAAAAATAAATATAAATATATATGTACATATATATACATAAATTAGGGACATCTGGGTGGCACAGTCAGTTAAGCATCAGACTCTTGGTTTCCGCTCATGTCATGATCTCAGGATCATGAGATAGAGCCCTGTGCTGGGCTCTGCACTCAGCCTGGAGTCTGCTTGAGATTCTCTGTCCCTCTCCCTTTGCCCCCTCCAACTCATTTGCTCTCTCTATGTCTACCTAAAATAAATAAATAAATCTTAAATATGTATATAAATTAACAAAAATGAAAAAAGAGAAAATGACAAGTATTGGTGAGGATATGGACAAAATGGCACCCTCATGCATTCCTGGTGGCATGTAAAGTGGTGCAGCTGCAGTGAAAAACAGTTCAGTGGCTCCTCAAAAATTATTAAAATCGGTGTACAATCCAGTAATTCCACTTTGTGGTATATACTACAAAGAATTGAAAGCAGGGACTCAAACAGATACTTGTAACACCAATGTTTAATAGCATTATTATACTCAATAGCCAAAACATGGAAATAATCCAAATGTCCATCAAGAGATGATTGAATATACTAAATGTGGTCTATACATACAATGGAGTATTATTCAACCAAAAAAGAATGAAATTCTGACATGCTACAACCTTGAAATAAATTTTGAATGAATCTTGAAAACATTATGCTAAGTGAAATAAGTCAGACCAAAAAAGGGCAAATACTCTGTGGTTCCACTTAAATATGGATTCTAGGACAGGCAAATTCATAGAAACCAAAAGGAGACTAGAGATTACAGGGACTAGACAAGGGGAAGAAGAAGGAAGGAATACAGAGTTATTGCTTAATGGGTACAGAGTTTCTATTTGTAATGATGAAAAAGTTCTGGAAATTGATAGTGATAATGGTTATACAACAGTGTGAATGTAGTTAATGCCACTGAATCATATACTTAAAAATGGTTATTATGGGGCGACTGGGTAGCTCAGTCGGTTAAGAGTCTGCCTTCAGCTCAGGTCATGATCCCAGAATCCTGGGTTTGAGCCTCAAATCGGGCTCCCTCCTCAGCGGGGAGTCTGCTTATCCCTCTGGCCCTTACCCTGCTCTTGTGCTCTCACAAATAAATAAATAAAATCTTTTTAAAAATGGTTATCATGATGAGTTTTATGTTTTGCATATTTTACCATAATAAATCAAAAGTCAACCAAACAACAAAGGAAGAGAGAGAGAAATTAAGAGATTCTCAGACAAACAAAAGCTAAGGGAGTTTGTTACTAAGAGACCAGCCCTGCAAAAAACAGGAGCCCTTTAGGCTGAAACGAAAGTACACTGGACAGTAACTTGAATCCATATGAAGTAATAAGGAATCTCAAGGAATATAAAACTACATAGGTAAATAAAAAAATGAGCATTATTGTGTTTTTTTTTTGTTTCTGGCTCCTCTTTTGTCTGATTTAAAAGACAAATGCATAAAACAGTTATTAAAACCCTAAGTTAATATGCACACATATATCAAGATGTATAAGAGCATAAGAAAGAAGGGACAGAGATGTATAGAACAGAGATTTTGTGTGCTAGAAATTGGAATCAGCTCAAACTAGACAATTATAAATTTAGGATTTAATTGTAATCCCTACGGTAAACATAGAGGTAACATTGTATTTGGTAATGGAGCCTTAGCTATACCACCAAAAAACCAGGCAACAACAACAACAAAACCATACACTGATTTCACCAACTTCTAAAACTTTTGTGCCACTATCAAGAGAATGAAAAGACAACACAAAATGGGACAAAATATTTGTAAACCCCGTATCTGAGAAGAGATTGTATGAAGAATATTTGAAGAATTCCTACAACTCAACGGTAAGAAAAATGCAACCCAATTCAAAAATGGGCAAAGGACTTGAATAGACCTTTCTCCAAAGAAGATAAACAAAGGGCCAGTAAGCACATGAATCACTGGTCGTTAGGAAAAGACAAATCAAAACAATTTGAGATAACCACTTCAAGCCCACTAGGATGGCTACATTTAAAATAATAAAAACAGTAAGTGTAGGGAAGTATGTGGAGAATTTGGAACCCTCAAACTTTGCTAGTGGGAATGTAAAATGGTTCAGCCATTGTGGAAAACAGTTAAGCAGCTCTTCAAAAAGTTAAACATAGAATCACCAGATGATCCATCAATTTCACTTCTAGCTGGATATCTAAAAGAATTGAAAACAAGAGCTCAAACAAATACATGCGTGATCATAGCAGCACTATTTATGATAGCCAAAGGGTGGAAACAACTCAAATGTCCATCAATGGATGAGTGAATGAATAAATAAATAGGGGTATGTACATATAATAGTATTCAGCCATAAAAAGAAATAAAGTACTGATACATGCTACAACATTATGAATTAAACATTAAGTTAAGATACAGAAGGTAGGCAAAAAAAGGTCACTTATTGTGTGATTCCATTTATTTGAAATACCCAGAATAGGTCAAGTCATAGAGACAGAATGCTGATTAGTGGTTTCCAGGGGAATGGGGAGCTCTTGTTTAAGGGCTACAGAGTTTCCATTGGGAAGATGAAAAAATTCCACATTGAGATGGTGGTGACAGTTGTACAACATTATGAATGTACTAAATGTTACCGAGTTCTTCACTTTTAAATGGCTAATTTATGTGTCATGAAGTCCACCTGAAAAGAAAAGGGGAAAAAAAAGCAAAAAAGAATCTATAAGGCAGATTTTGTCATTTTTTATTTACTGATGAGAAATCTAATGTGCCAGGGGCCAAGTAACTTGTTCAAGGTCACCCATGCCTTTCTTAGCAGCCAAGGTCAAGAATCACAGCTTCTGAATCTAAAGGCAAGCCATGATCTGCCTCAGGCTCAAGGAAGTGACAGTAAAACCCAGTGGATGGGGGAGAGGTGAGACACAATTTGTGGACTCCATATGGATTTTATAGACCTCGGGGGCTGTTTGGTTTTTTTCGTCTTTATTCTAACATTTTCCAAGGGCACTCTCACCATTCCAAGGGCATACATGTATTTCTTGCCCAGGTGCCAAAGTATTGAATGAATTTTGTAAACCCAATCATAAACCCTGGCAATGGTTCCCAGAGAAGCTGGTGAGCCACCAGTCTGGGAGATCTCACACACTGTGGCAGTCACCACCAACCACATCCAGACTCCACCACCCACGTCTCCCCCAAGTTACAGTAGCTCTGGGAGCCATAAAGTCCGTATTTTATGGCACAGCCTTTTCCCCACCCCCACCCCCAAATCAATCCCTGCCTCTATATTCTCAGTCTTTGTAATCGTACTATTAGGAGGTTTCAAGGTTTTCATATGCACTGAAATATTTTTATTTTCAAGTCTTTTGAAGACATGTCTGAATAAACTGAAAAATAGTATAGAAAAATGGACATCCATAAACATCCCTCTAGCTTTAGCATATTTGCTTTTCCATATTTTTATTTTTGTTGAACAATTTGAGAGTAAATTGCAGACAGCACAACAGTAGTGCTTCAGCAGGCATTGTCAAAAATAAGGATACTTGGGCACCTCGGTGGCTCAGATGGTTAAGTGTCTGCCTTCAACTCAGGTCGTGATCTTGGGGTCCTGGGATTGAGTCCCACGGCTGGCTTCCTGCTCAGCAGGGGATCTGCTTCTCCCTCTCCCACTGCCTGCCCCCCATTTGTGCTCTCTCTTTCTCAAATAAATAAAATCTTTTTTAAAAAAAATAAGGATGGGGCGCCTGGGTGGCTCAGTGGGTTAAAGCCTCTGCCTTCGGTTCAGGTCATGATCCCGGGGTCCTGGGATTGAGCCTCACATCCGGCTCTCTGTTCAGCAGGGAGTCTGCTTTCCCCCATCTCTCTGCCTGCCTCTCTGCCTCCTTGTGATCTCTGTCTGTCAAATAAATAAAATCTTAAAAAATAAACAAAAATTTTTTTAATTAAAAATAAGGATACTTCCCCACAGTGTCATTATCTCTACTAAAAAAATCAACATCAATTCCCTAGCAGCATCTAATAATCAGTCTATATTCAAATCTTGATTTGTTCCAAAAACGTTTATGGTTGTTTAAACTAGATCCCAGTCAAAAATCACACCCCACGCTTATGTCTCATAGGTCTTTTTTTGTCTAGAACAATCCCCCCTCAGCCTTGTTTTGTTGTTGTTTGTTGTTTTTTATCCCTAGGATGTTGACTTTGTTGAAGACCCCACACCTTTTATCTTAAGGAATGTTGCGCAATCTGTATTTGTCTGATTGTTTCCTTGTGGCATTATTTGTTTGTTAGTCCTTTACATTTATTATAAACCAGAATTAGTGCTAAAGGCCTGATTAGGAGCAGGTGTAACATCTTTTTGGGGGGGGGGGACATTTTTTTTGTTTATTTGACAGAGACAGAGAGACAGAGACAGAGAGGGAGGGAATACAAGCAGGGGGAGTGGGAGAGGGAGAAGCAGGCTTCCTGCTGAACAGGGAGCCCTATGTGGGGCTCCATTCCAGGACCCTGGAATTATGACCAGAGCCAAAGGCAGATGCTTAACAACTGAGAAGGTGCCCCGCAGGTTCAACCTCTTTAGCAGGGATCCCTCAAAGGTGAAGCTATGGTTTCATCATGATATTCCAACAAAAAGTTCAGAACAACAGAGTTCCTATATTAGGGACACTAAATTTAATTCCTGACTAGAAGGACAATAGCCAAATTTTGCCAATATGCAATTACATATTTTCTTTTTTGCAGGTAGGGTGTGGGGTCAGTACCCTGACAGTGTGCCAAAATCCAGGTCTTGGTCAACTTTCCATCTAATGCTTTCAACATCATTAATGAACCTTGCCTGAGTCAATTAATTTTATTAGTGGTTGCAAATGATCGTCTTCTAATTGGATCTTCTTTATCTATTAGCTACTGTTCCATAGAGAAGAGCTTTCCCTACTCAACTGGGGCGATTTGGCCACACTGAAACAAGAGCATAAATGTTCAAACATTGTAAGCAATCTTGAAGAACATCCATCACCAGAGTTTGGACACCAGGAGTGGCTCGGCAGAAGAGTGAGGCCCGACACCCTTGAGAAAGGGCAGCACGTGGAGCCTGGGTCTCCCAAGACCCATCAGCATGTTTCATCTGTTTGATAAATAATTACAACCCCAGGCGAGTTGGCGGAAGGAACCATAGTCAAAGCAACAACTAGTCAGACTTAGTCACTGGTTTTCCATTCTTTTTTGTTTAATATCTCACTTATCCATTTTTCCACTCTTGGACAGTTTGACCACAATTCAAGTTATTTCCACCAGTGTTCAGGATTTGGGGGAGCTTCTGGTTCCTCTGATTTCTGCTCTATACAACAGCAACATTTTTTAAAAGGTTTTATTTATTTATTTGTCAGAGAGAGAGAGCACAAGTGGGAGGAGCGGCAGAAGGAGAGGGAGAAGCAGACTCCCCTCCAGGCAAGGAGCCTGGTGGGGGACTCAATCCCAGGATCCTTGGATCATGACCGGAGCTGAAGGCAGGCGCTGAACTGAGCCACCCAGGCATCCCAACAACAGCAACATTTTTTAAATGCACTTGTCAGTGTTTTGGTTCATATTTAAATTTTTTAATTTCAAAACCATTTTCAGGCAAACTTGGCTGCCCCAGTGGCTTCACAATATTGCCATAAATATCTAAATTTTTCTCTGGTACCAAGTGAAATGCCCACAGTGAATTTGGTCAAAATGGACATTTTCACGATCGTTTGGGCAGCATCCAATGGAGATTTTTTTTTATAATTTTTCTAAAACTCATCTCAGGGTTACTTGCTGGAATCGATTATTTTTTTTTTTGCATTTTTAAATTGTAAATGCTTTCAAATCCAAAATCACTTTCTTTATATATCTAGCAATGCTCTTCACCTTTGTATAATATGTTGACTTTGTATTTAAGTAGCTTTCACAAAGAAAAACAAAACAGCCCACAATGACAACAGCACAAACAATTTTTGTTAGCTATTCTTGAAAACAACCCTTAAGATTTTAAATGTTTTTTTTTTCTTTTCAAATCTTTATTTCAATTCAAGTTAGTTAACATACTGTGCAATATTGGTTTCAGGAGTAGAATTCAGTGCTGCATCATTTGCATACAAAACCCAGAGCTCACGGGTTTCTTAATCCCCATCCCCCATCTCCCATCCGCCACCCGCCTCCCTCCTTCAACCCTCAGTTTGTTCTCTATCGTTAGGCATCTTTTCTTGTTTCTTTCCCTCAAAGATCTTAAGTGTTATCTTAAGAGTGGAATGTGAAATAAAGAGGTGAGAAATTGTTCCATAAATCATTTCCAATTCAGCATTCCATTCATCAGGGGCGTGGCTGCCGCTCTCACCCCGTGTGTGCTCCTCACTGTTGCATGGTGCCGTGAAATCATTGTCAGAAAAGGGCTGAGCCCTTCGTTTGGCAGCAAAGTCACTGTGATGAAAAAAATAGTTCCAGATGTGGACTTACCAAGGGCATCCTGTGGTGCCTAGGGGAGGCCTGCACTAGGCCTTCTGGTCGCCCTCTTGGTGCCAGCTAATTTCCATGGGTCAGAGTAGGGGCTGAAGGGCTTCCCAGGTGAGGGCCAGGATCCAGGAGATTCTATCTCTCTCCTTGTCTTTCTCTCTCTCTCTGTCTGTCTCGCCCTCCTCCCCAGGATCCCAACACCCTTCCAATTTTGAAGGACAATCCCCTGTGGAATCCTGGGAGAGTCTGGGCTCTCCTTCAAAGGACCCCAATCTTCTCCTGATTCTGTGAGCTACCCAGGATTCTTTCATTCCATTCCTCTCATGCTTAAGTTTGCCGTGGCCCACTTATACTGTATGGAAACAGAACCCAGACTGAACTTAGGACCCCTAAAAAATAAACCCTCCTGAAGGAAAGAATAAGCTAGACTTGGCACCTGAGCCTGCAAGTGGGGGAAGAATAATAGTTCTGAGGCTGCTGGCTCTTAGTCAAGACTTCTCCCCACCACCACCCCACCGAGCCTGTGACTGTGGCCAGCAAAGCTAAGACACCAGGGTTCATGCATGCGGTGGGATCCCTCTGACATTGTCCAGGGACTGTTCCCTTACTCATTTCCCACGGGATGTGAGCAGCAGATGGCACCCTCACAGGAGGGTGACCCAGACCAGCTCTAGGTAGTGGCCTGGACACCAATAGTACATGGAGAAGAGCTGCCTGAGCAGACCAGTGAGTGGGTGCCTTTCATGGAGGGCCCACGGGAGAAGGAGCTGGTGGCCCACAGGCTATGGCACAGGAAGACTGAGCAACTAGGCACCACAAGATGAGACTTAAGGAGAGAGGCTTTGAACCAGTCTTCATGGGCTTAAATTCAATGTTGGCACTGCAATTTACCAGTTGTGTATCCTTGCGCAAGAAACTTGCCCTCTTTGCATGTCTGCTTCCTCATCTGTAAGATGGGCTGCTATTTTTTAAAAATATTTCATTTATTTATTTATTTATTTATTTATTTATTTGTCAGAGAGAGAGAGAGAGCACAAGCAGGCTGAGCAGAGAGCCCAATGTGGGACTCAATCCCAAGACCCTGGGATCATGACCTGAGCCGAAGGCAGCAGCTTAACTGACTGAGCCACCGAGTTGTCCAAGACAGGCTGCTATTAAGTGGTATTAAGCACCTGTCTTAAAACGTTGTCATAATCATTAAATCAACCACTTCTTGAACAGTGCTTGTATCGCATACATAGGAAGAGCTCAGGAAATGCCATCATCAGTAGCGATTAACAAGTGCACTGTCTTAATACCTATAGCTCTATGGAAGAAGACGGGAAGTGGAGGGAGCTGTCCAATCAGGAAGAGCCCATCGGACAAGGTAGAAACCCTCATGTGAACCCACAGTCTGGTGAAGCTTAGAGACATTCAGAACACCTGGAAACTCAATGGCTGTTTGCAAACCCCGAGGTACTCATGGATCTGGAGCAAATAAAACTCTCACGCACGGGGGTGGGAATATAAATTGTTGGGCAGTGTCTAACCAGAGCTAAAGATCTGCTCCTCTAGGACCAAAGTGTTCTGCTCCTACATATATACCCAATAGATAATCATGTAAATGGTCACCAAAAAATACATATATGAATGCCAACAGCAGCTTTATGTGGAATAGTCAAAAAAGGGGACGCTGCCCAAATACCCAACAACAGGAGAACAGATAAATAAATTGTGAGATAGATAGAGAGACAGACAGACAGACTATACAGTCTCACATATATAGTGGAACTGTATATATCCTGAAATACTTCTCCAAGAATGAGCATAGGCAAACTAACTACACTCAACCAATATGGATGAATCTCCAACATCATGTTGAACAAAAGAAGCCAAACAAAACAAGATGCTCATCAACGATTCCATTTGTATCAAGTTCAAGTTCACAACCCACCAACACTAATTCATGCTGTTAGAAGCCAGAAGAGGGGGTTGCCTGTGGGAAGTGAGGTATCTGGGAAGGGACATGAGAGGGGCTTTGGTGGTACTGGTGAAGTTCTGTTTCTTCATCTGGAGACGAAGATGGGGTGGGTATGTTCACTTTGTAAAAAGGCATCATACACAGGATATGTGTGTAAATACATCAGTAAAGATTGGCTGGAAAATATCACTTTTAATTAATTCATGTTCAAGCCGTATTTGCTTTGCCAAGTAAATGCCAGGCACAGCACTGATTACAGAGGGGAACCAAGGTGGTCTGGACACAGCCCTCCCTCCTGCAGGGTTCCGGTCTGGCCTTGCACTTGGCATGGCACATGTGACTGATCTCTGCCCTTTCTCATCCAAGTCCTTCCCCTGCCACAGACCTGGGTCCTCAGTTGCTGATTCCACAGAAGTGCTTTCCACTGTGAGCATGAGTATCCAAACCAACCCCCCCGAACACACACCAGCAGGCTCCCAGCCAGAGATGCCCCCACCCATGCTGGGCATACAAGAGTCAAGTCTGCTATCAGCTTCTTCCCTTTCTTTCCCAATGGGCCCCACCCCCGCCTTGAGTTTCTTAGACCTCCTCTATCAGGCCTCCTCCTCCTCCCAGAGCCCGCTTGAGAGGAACTAGAATGGAATTGGACTTGACATTAAACAGATGTGCTTTTATGTACTGGTTCTACCTTGTTCTAGTCGTGTGACCTCAGGCAAGTCCTTCCACCTATCTGAGACTGAATTTCCAAAATCGGGAAAAGGAAATTCTACTCGTATCTACTTCACATGGTTGTTGGAAGGTTGAAAGGGGCTAATACATGTAAAGAGCTTAGTACAGCGCCTAGCACATAATACGTGGAGTGACAATGGTTCAAATGTCCCAAGAACACATTAACTTAAAGCTCACAGGGGAATGTCTCCACCAACAGATGCCAACGGCCTGACCTCACTGTGAAAGAAGTCATGACCAGAGAGCGAGGGCAAGAGAGGCAGTCAGAGGGTGGACAGATGGGCCCCCATGGTTCCTCTGTGCTGTCCAAATCATTGACTCAGAGGATCCTGTTAGGAGGGCGTGGGGAGACAAGAACTCATGAGCATTACTTGGAGGAGAATAAACTGGGTAGGAAGTCTGGGAGCAGTGGGTGGTACTGGGCATACTTATGACCTAGTAAGGGGGGTCTGCAAGCTTGCAGGCCAAATCTGCCCCCCCCCGTTTTTATAAATAAAATTTTATGACAACACAGCCATGCACACCCACTAACATATAGCCTATGGTGGTTTTAGTGCTAAGACGGCAGAGTTGGATATTTGCAACAGAAATTGTACAGCTCACAAAGCCAAAGATATTTACTGTGTCACCTTTATGAAAAGTTTGCCCACGCCCGACCTAGGACCCTGTGACCCCACTCCTGCGAGCAGAAATCCTCCTACTGGTCTGCGAGGGACAGAACTCATTGCCAAGGAGGGGTCCATCTCTGAGGAATCAAAAAATAAAACGTGGGCAATGCTCACTATGGAATACAGTTTAAAGATTTATTGATTTACTTTAGAGAGAGAGAAAGAGATCGTGAGCAGGGGTGGGGCAGGGAGCGAGGGTGAGAGAGAATCTCAAGCAGACTCCCCAATGTGGGGATCGATCTCATGACCCTGAGATCATGACCCCAGTGAAAATCAAGAGTCAGACGCTTAAAGGACTGAGCCTCCAGGAATGGAATACGGAATACGGTTTAAAGCAAGCAAGCAAGATGTGTGTACAGCACACATGGGTGATCCCCCAAAATACAGGGCTAAGTGAGAGAAAATCAAAAGTGAAAAACAATCATAAAAACAGCTAACATCTTATGGGGCGCCTTGGTGGCTCAGTGGGTTAAGCCTCTGCCTTCAGCTCAGTTCATGATCCCAGGGTCCTGGGATCGAGCCCCGAGTTGGGCTCTCTGCTGAGCAGGGAGCCCGCTTCCTCTCTCTCTCTCTCTCTCTCTCTCGGCCTGCCTCTTTGCCTACTTGTAATCTCTGTCAAATAAATAAATAAAATCTTCAAAAAAATAACATCTTTAGAGCATTTAGAATTTAGAATTTAGGCAGCATTCTAAGTGCTTCGTACATATGATCTCATCTCATCTTCTGGACTCCTCTCTGAAGCAGGAATGAATATAGCGTCCCATTTCACAGATGGAGACACTGAGGCACCCAATGGCTAAGTAACCGCTAGCAAGCAGCAGAGCTGGGATTTTGAGCTCAGGCTGTTTGAGTCCAGAGCCTATCCCCTTGACCACTACCCGGTATAGAACACAGCATCTCTCTATATACTAATATCACAAACATTATGAAAAGTTCGCTTTGTGTTCTGTGCATTTTACCACAATAGAAAAAAGAAACGCACATCCACACACAAAGCAACAATGTGTATTTGAGGATATTTCTCCTGCGCACGCGGGGGTGGGGTGGAGGAGGACAGACAGGGCTGAAAGTAGGAAGGTGTCAAACACAGACACATGACAGCAGCCCGGCCGGAACCCCCCAGGGGGAGAAACTCCACTCCGTGCACCTACGATCCAGGATGTTTCCAGCTTTGGAGTTTTTGAAAGAGAATTCTCGCACCCCCAGTCCTGCCAGCCGCGGGGTCTGAGCCCGGGCTGTGGCGGGCACCGCTCGGCTGCCTGCCTCCCCCACCCTCCTCGGCCAGCTCCCGCGGCCCCGCGGCTCAGTGGGCTGTCCCGGCAGCGGGCACCGGGGTGGGCACAGTGGGCATGATGGGGCGCCGCGGGCTGGCGGCCTTATCGCGCTGGACAGAACAAACAGCGTGGGGCCTGACACGGGCCCTCCCCGTGGCCACAGCAGGGGCAGCCAGCTTTTTCTCCTGCCCATCTTTGAGCTCAAGATCAGACACAGGGAAAGATTAAAACAAATATGAATTTAATCAAGGGATTCTGCTATCCTGGGGTGGAAACAGGAGCCCGCTGACACAGAGAGGCTGGAGCGCTGGGGAGCCAGAGTCGAATCAAAGCCGCTTGCTTACCACTAACCGCTCAGCTGATCCATATCATAACAACAAAAAAGAAAAACAATTATTTATTCTTTTTGATGTTGCGGCTCAGCAGCAACTTGCTTTTTGAAGAGAGCAAGGTCAAAACCAAGTTATTGTTTTCGCCTGAAACTTTGACAGGGACTCCGAGTTCTTCCGTGTGACCTACTTAGATGAGAGATGCGGCAAGGTTGGAAATGTTCATTCCTTCTGGGCCACGGATTAGGGCTGGCTTTCTTCTCTGCCCTGCCTCCTCCTCTCTGCCTCTCTCTCCCCTCTCTTCCTGTTAAAGAACCTGAAGAAGATGTCGTGGGGAACACAGAGGCTGCCGAGCGAACGCTCTGCCTCCTCCTGGAGAGCTCGGGGCCCAGGTCTCTGGCTGCAGGCTTCCAGGGCAGGCTGGAGAAGAATCAACCTTTCACGGCCTGCCTCACTGGGTAGACATTCACAGAGTGGCTTCAGCCCTAAGTGCCGGGGATACACGCCCCGGGGACAAATCAGAAGGGGCCTGCTCAGGGACAGGCTGCCTTTCCCCAGAGAGAGGTGATTAAGTCACTGAGTACAATTCAGGGGATCCACGTATCCACCGGAGGTCATGAGAAAATGCGCTCTCATCACCCAGGCCCTGGGACTGAGAGGTTTCCACTCTGTGGAGGTGACATCTAGGCGAAGCCTAAAGGATGAGCCAGGGCCGGCCAGGGGAAGAGGGAGGAAGAAGGTTGTGACCGAGAACAGCTTGCACTAAAGCCCACAGGTGAAAGCGTGTGGATTCCGGGACCCGAAGGCAGTTCTGCTCCAAGGGCAGAGCGTGGAGACTGCGGACAGGTTGGGGAGCAGCTCCTGAGGGGCCTTGTGAGGTCATGGCCAGGAGCGTGGATTTCCTCTTCATGGCCATGGGGAGTCCACGGCCAGGGCTTCACAGCGGCGACAAAGGTGGCCACACTTGCTTCAGAAGGAGAAGCTATAGGGAGGCAAGACCAGGGTGAGTGATGACAGGAGAAGAGGCATGCTGCGTATGAGGGGTGGGGAGGACTGAGAAGTTACTTTCTGAGCTTGGGGTTCCAGTTGGAACCATTCAAGAGGATGCCGGGTCCAGGGCTCAGGAGATAGGGGGGCTGGACGTGCAGACCTGGGCAGTCACAGCCCGTGTCTCCCCCTCAGCTTCCTTGGATTTGGATTTTCACGTTCTTTGATTCTTCGACCAAATGTTGAAGCCCTGGTGAGCCCCTTTGGGAAGCCATAAAACACCATCAGAGGCCATGCCAACCTTGCCAGATAGTCTAGGTCAGAAGCCAACAGGGGTGCCCCAGTCTGAGTTCCCCCAAAGCAGAGCCAAAGTGAGACAAGGATGTGAGTACAAGCAGCTGATCAAGGAAGTGGTCCCAGGAGGCACCTGTAGGGACGTGGGGAGGTGAGGCAGGAGGAGAAGGTGAGCAATATAAGGTGGGTTACTGAGCAGGTTATAGCTGTGGGCAAAAGGGGTGCACGTGCCTGAGGTGTCCCACTCGGGATAATAAAGCTGAAGGATTCATCCACCATTTCCCAGTGGTCCTCTCCTAAGGGCTCCTCCTGGGACACTTGTAGCTTGTCCCATGTGGGGTTGGTTCACCCTGCCTGCACCCCACAGCAAATCACCAAAAATGAGTAGTTTCCAGGAAATGAATGGATTTTAGCAGCTAACAACACCACAACAGAGAGAATTTTCGCCAGGCTTTCCAGTTCCTAGAAAGAAACATCAGAGGGTCTGAGGAAAAAAAAAAAAAAAAAAAAAAAAAAACAAGAAATAAACATAATATGATTATGTTCCCACCCCCAACAAGGTCCAGAAACCCCCTTCACATCTAAAGAACGTCAAAATGGCATCGCTGGAAAAGTTTAAAGATGTTTACTCCATCTCCTGTTGAGGGAAGCAGGTAACGTTTCTTTCAATGAAGGGGTAGGTAGTATGCTGGGGGAGAACAGCCCAGAAGCTGGTGAGGGACCCCAAAGGCTAGTCTGTTGGAGGACGCTGTAAGGGATTCAGTGGGAAGACCTTTCTCTCTGCTGGTAACTCTCCAGATCTCCCGTAGCAAATAGTAGCACACAGTGGCCCAACTCTCAACGTCCAGCCTCATGGGTCTTTGTCAGCAGCCAGAGCCCTGGCCAGAAGAGCAAGGGAATTACCTGAACTAATGGCAGATGGGAAGTTGGTAAAGGAGCACCCCAGCCCCTTGACGTGAAAGGGTAACACAGAGACCTAGGCTATGCACCACTGCTTGCGCAGTTCCCAGTGGTACTGAGCTCTAGTGGCTTACAGTGACTGGCTAGATGATGCCTCCTTTGCCAGCCACCTTCCATCTCCGTGTCGCTTGCCATGGTGCGTGGCCCCCGAGAGCCCCTGCAAGCCCATCTACCCACCTCTTCCCAGCTTGTTCAGATGTATCATGTCAGCAGCTTGAAATCAAACACGGTGGGAACATTTACACCAGGAAATGAACAGACACAATAATGTTTTAGTTTTGATTTGTTTAGTTCAGAGAACCAGGTTAGGGGCGCCTGGGTGGCTCAGTTGGTTAAGCATCTGACTCTTGATTTCAGCTCAGGTCATGATCTCAGGGTCATAAGATCAAGCCCCGCATTGGGCTCCACGGCGTAGTGTTTAGCTTAGCATGGAGCCTGCTTAGGATTCTCTCTCTCCCTGCCTTTGCCCGCACCCCACTTGCGCTCTTTCTCTCTCTCTCTCAAAAAAAAGGAAGGAAAAAAAAAAAAAAACTCGAGAGAACCAGTTTCCCAGCACACTTTGGCTCACTTTCCCACTTTCTTCTCATTGTTTCTTGGCATTACCTCCCAAATAAATGCACACTCAAATCCTTGCTCAAGATCTGCTCCTGGCCAAAGAAAAAATGAGACAGTTCCCCTGAGTCTGCAGACCCAGTCACACACGTGGTGTCACAAAGGCAGGAGGCCCTTTCCAGTCATGTCCTTTACCTTATATTCTAGGCTCCCGTCTTCCAGAAGCTCTCCCTCTCACCCTCTCCCCTCCCCACGACACACAGCACAGCCAAACCCATTCCCACCCTCCCCAACACACTCACTGCACATTCATTGTTTATATCCCTTCAGCATCCTTTCCCTTTCTGCTACTGATGCCAGTCTGGTTTTCTTTAGAGAAGGTGCTCTGCTGTTTCAAAGGTCCCGATCCTTCTCCCCTCTCTGCATCTAAACACTACGCCGTTGGACTTGAAGGTTTATCTCACTAAAGAAGCAAAGTTTATGCCCCCACCCCTTGGCTCTGGGCTCAGTCCTGCAGCTGTGGGGAAAAGAGTGAGGCAGAAGTGATGGTGTACCCTGCCTGAGCCTCAGCCCTGCAAGGGCATCACTATTTCTTGTCTTGTGACTTGGTCATCACCCCGAGGAGGACATTCAGGGCTCATCAGCTGGTCTCAGGAGGAGAAAAACAGAGAACGGGAGGAGAGCTGTCCCAGCTCAGTGCCTCACACAAGCTCAGCCTGGCCAGACCCTCCAGCCAAACCCCAGATGTGCGAGCAATAAACACTTCCCGCCAGGCAGCCAGGTTCTGAGGCTGTTAAAATAAAGGGAACCATCCCCACCCACTCCACCCACATGGTTCAGGCGGAGCTGACCCCATCTCCCAGCTGCAGAGACGACATGTGCCAATGGGTCTACTCTGCACCCAGGCGCCCTGGCCCTAGTGACTATTCCATAAATGGGCCTGTGGTCCAAGCCAGGCCAATAAGACCCAACCCTGGGACATCTGCTGGAATTTCTGGGGAAGAAGTACTTGCTTCCCATTTCGGTTGCAGGGATGGTGGGATGTCAGCCATTTGCTGCCAGCAGCCATCTTGCTGGTGCGATGGAAGTGCCTTTTGGAGAATGGAACAGTCATGTGCCGGTGAGCTAGCTCTTTTCCCACAAAAAAATAAAATAAAATAAAAATAAAAAAGGCCCTGACATGTAGTGTTTGCCAATTTCCATGATATAAATACTCCTACCATGGACAATTTCATGCTACCAATGATTTAACTGTGCAAGATTCCTGAATGTTTTATAATTAGCTCCAGCATACCCTTGAAATGGAACCTATACCATGGAAAACAGAAGCAAAAGATGGAGAGATAAACAGTATTTTGCTGATATTATGTGAGCCCCTGCATCTAGCCATGCCTGAAATCCATTAGCGCCTTGGACCGTACCCACATGTGAGCCAACAATTCCCTTCTGTTTCTTCTTAAGCTAGTCTGAGTTGGTTTTTGCAACTGAAAAATGACTAATATACACATACCCCATGCGCCGCCATGCCTCCATGCCTTGAAAAGTAATAATAAATTACTAGAAAGAACAGTAGAAAAGCAACTATTTAAGCACCAACTATGTGCCAGGCATTTTGGGGAAAAGTTGGTATGATAATTTTCATACCAGCCTTACAAGGTAGACATCACTGGCTCCACTTGTCAGATGAGCAAACTGAGGCAGAGATATAGAAGGACTTACCAGTTGACACCAGAGCCTGTGACTCTATCTCCTTCCCTCTGGGGACTCTCTCACTTTAGCCACCAGTCAGTTCTTCTGCCAAGAATGCTGTCCACTTCTTCCCTACTTGGTAACCTCTGACTCATCTTTTAAGCAGCTAAGTAATTTCTGTCCAGATTTGGTCTCAGTCTCTCCATATGTCACCCTGTTTTCTTCCGTGTGACTCCATTCTATCACCTGGGGTGCTCTGAAGCTCCAGACTCGTTTCCTTACAGCCACAAGTCCATTAGAAAATAGAATTCCCTTTCCCTAACTCATCCTATAAAAAGAGTGAGCCTGACTCTCACTGGGACCATTGGTCATTGTTGAACCATTTACTATGGTCAAGGGATGGTTATATGGCTTGGCTTAGGTCAAGATCACATGCATGTCTGGACCATATAGACTAAGGCCAAAGTCACATGCCATGCCTTAGGTCTGGGAGGGGGGGCGGGGAGTCAGTCTCACCCAGACCATATAGACTGAGTTCAAGGGAGGCATGTTTTTCCCAAGGAAAATGGGGAAGTTCTTACCAGAAATGAGAGTAAAAGCTGAGCATAAAAACAACAAATTCCCAAGATACACATCTCCATTCTAGACCACCATCCAATGCTAGCCTTCCAGTATTTCTCACCTGGTTTCTAACCAACTCTCTGACTTCAGCCTCCACATATTAACCATCCTCTGCATAGCAATGAATCTTTAAACTTCCACTCAAAAATAAAACAAAACAAGTAAACAAACTTCAATGATTCCCTATTGTCTAGTCCATAAAATCCAAGCTCCTAGACCTGAAACTCAAGACCCACCCTGCTCTTTGATAGAACTTTCCAGACTCATTGCTTCCGGTTCCCCTTTCCCCACTGACCTGACATTTCAGTCATCAAACTAGTTGCTGATGTTCTAATACATCTCGTGTTTTCTCTCCTCTGAGCTGATAGCTCGCCGGGAATGCTTGCCCTCTCCCTTTCTCTAAGACCCTGAAATCGAGCCCAGTTCGAGGACCACCACAGCCAGGAAGGTACAAATTCTGCTGAATCCACACCAACTCCAAATCTCCAATCCTGCCTCTCAGATCAGTGGGTCCTCCTCAGCACCATTCCTATGGCGTGGCTTCTCCACTGAGGAGAGTTTGAGCTCCTGTGAGCCAGAGTTTTGTAAGCCCAAGAGCAGGCCTCCCAGGTAATCAAACCAGCCCCACCATTGATCAGGACTCTTTCAATTGCAAGAAACCCACATCAAACTTTTTTAAGTGCAAAAGGTCATCTGCTCAGCAGTAAGTTCCCACAGAACAGGGGTGCCAACATGGCTGGATTCAACGTAACTTTCTTTCTCTTTCTCTCCACCCCTCTCCTTCTATTCTTGTCTTATTTCTTCTGGTCTTGACATGATGACCTCATTTCCTCCTACGGTAGCCTCCCTCACGCAGCTGGAGAAAGAGGCTTCTAGTGATTCCAGTTTACATCATCCTTAGAACTTGGGATCTCAGAGAATGGGAAACCATCTTCCCTAACTTCAAGCAGCAAAATTCTGAGGAGAACATTGGCCTGGCTTCAGTCATGTGACCTTCCCAGAGTCCATTAGTCATTGTGGCCTGAGGAACAGGGTTCTCGACTGACCAGGCCTGAGTTATGTGGCCGTGGCAAGCTTTACCTTTAGAACCACATGAAACAGGCCCCCCCTCCAAGGAAAGAGTGCTGGTTGCCAGAACAAGGAGAAAGAGAAAAAGACAGTCATTCACCACAGAAGCGCCACAACACCTAGGCATGAGGACTGTTCACATAGTGGAATATCCACTTAGCTGTTGCCAACGATGATGGCCGAGGAGATCTGCCTGAGGGGAACAGGGTAGCTTACATTTACTGAGCACCAACATGTGCTTAAGTGTATGAACCCACTACTCATAACAACCCCAGGACATAAGTACAGTTCTTGGTCCCATTTTACAGGAGAGAAAGGGGAGGCCCCAAAAGGGTAATTTGCTTTGCTCAATGGCCCCCAGCTAAGAAATTGAGGGCCAGGATATGTGGTCCCAGAACCTATGCCCCCTGCTCCCCCACCCCTACACAATGCCTTGGATGAGGAGAGTTTGGTGGTGGACTGTGTGCACCATACATACGGGAGAGCCAGAAAAACCTGCCCCCCCCCCCCGTGGCTATAACCTCCAATTGGCCCAAATTTGTCTTCATTAAAATAGCCCAGGGGTCTGGCAGGCAGCTCCTGCCTGGCTCTGCCCCCAAGGGAGGAAAGCATGATAGGACATCCCAGCCCTCATCAACTCACCTCAACTCCTCAGTCAGCTGGGGTTCTCCCAGCCATCCCGGGCACCCGAGCTCCTCCCCCAATGACGCATGCAGCAGAGAGATCAGGCAGCAGACGGGGTCATGGAGGCTTCCAGAGTCAAGAGCAGAAACCAGAGCCCCAGGCCAGGCCAGCACTGGAGAGGAATGGGGAGGAGACAGACAGACAGACAGAAGGAGAAGGTGGGAGACACACAGGAAGAGAACAAAGAAAGTGGGAGACAGAGATGGGGACATGCCCTCCCTTGTCCTTCCTGTCAACACATCTACCTCTCTGGTTTGGGGCTGAAAGCAAGAAGGAGAGGTGGAAAGACCTTGTCAATCAGTCAGGGGAAAGTTTTGCAGCTGTATTTCTACAGTTAAAATTTTCCTCAGGAGTTTCCAGAAGTGAAGAGAGAAAAGACAGACGCCCCCTGGGAATGCCCCTCACTTGACCCTACTTGGGGCCATGAGTCTGAAGCTTAGAGAGCCCCCAAAACAACTCCCAGCCAGGGTTCCAGAAACCAAGGTCTCTGGTCACTGAGCCCTACAAAATGACAAAAGAAGGCCAAGGGACACAGGCCAGACCCGGTCCATTCTTCCACCCCCAACTGGGATCTGAATTCTCTTCTGACCCCACATCACCCAAGACCCCCATTCTCTCAGGATATCTGATTCATCTTGTGGAACATAAACTAAGGGTCTGGCTTTGTCCCCAGCCAGCTGTGTGACCATGGTTAACCTCCTCCCCTCTGAAGACCCCAGTCTACCATTTCTGCAGTCTTGCGACTCCGTTGGCCCTCACCAATCTTCCAAGTCAACGGTGTTCTCACGAGGTTGCTGCTCAGCACTGCCCAACTCTCCAGCCCGTCCCTGTCCTGGAAAGCCCCTTATCCTGTCCAATTTCCCACCTTCCTCTAGCAAACCTTAGCTGTCCCATTGCCTCTAGGCCTTGCAAATTGCTAAGCAACCACCCAGGTGAACTAAGATGACTAGAGGTGAGACAGGAAGTGGGGGTGTCTGACCCACCTCTATGGGACAGAACACAGCTGCACCGGTTGGGGGGTGCGGGGTGGGGGTGGTGCCTGGCCTTTGGGCCGATGGTGGGGGTTTAAGACGGTGAGAGACCCAAACAACGGAGGAGTCCCCACCCCCTGATTCCGTAGAACAGGGCTGATCTGCAAAAGATCAGGGCAGGGCAAGACTTGCAGGTCAGAAACCCCTCCCCAGGTCCCCAGAGAGGAGCCTGACAGGAGGCCAGGTGGGGAGGGAGGGTGACCTGTGGACACGTGAGTCTCCCCCTAATGGATGCCTGGGCGTGGGCAGCGGGGGACGGCGCTGGGGAGCACCGCCCCCCAGAACCACAGCCCGCACCAGATGTCAGCCGCGTGGCGCAGCGCCCCCCACCCGTCCCCGAAACCAAAGGCGCCCCTTCCAGAGGAGAGAAAGGAGGGGGGCCTCATCATTAATAGCGCTGGCGGCAAGGTAAAGCCACCCGCCCGCTCCGGAGCACACTCGCCCATAATTATGCCAGCCGGGCTTTCATCCCCACGCGCGCACGCCGCAAGTTTATTGTTGTATTTCGGCCTTTTGTTCAGTCTCCTGTGCCTTTTATGCAAGGGGAAGGGTGCCGAGGGGTCAAAGCGTCCTCCCCCGGCTCCTCTCTCTGTCAGTCCTTTTAGAAAAACACCCAAAGCCATAATTTGTCTTAGAATTTCTTTTGAAACAGCTACAAGAAAGACTAGCGACTGCTCTCTCCCCTCTGTTTCTGATTCCAGCCATCCCTTTATGTGGCTTTCATTAGAGCCTCGGCCGCGCCTCTTTTGTGGGAGAGACTTGTGGGAACCCAGGCAGTTTCCCAGCCCCTGTGATGTTGCTAAAGATTAAAAAGGAGCTTTGAAGCTGTACCAGTTCTCTCTGCGCCCCCTCGGTACAGGGCCTCCGAAAGACCCAAGCCATCTGGCAAACCTGACAGAAAGACAAAATAAAGTGATGGAGACTAGCTCTTCAAAGCCGCAATGGCAGATTTGTTGATTTGGGCGTTATCTCTTCGTGCCAGGCCCTCTGAAGTCACCAGAACACCTAGGTCATCCCCGGGCAGGCCTTGCTGGAGCCGGTGGAGCCTTCCAGGCTGAGGCTGGGAGGGAGGGAGGGAGGGGCCCCCCCACCCCCGCCCCCAAGGGCAGCTCCTGTGAGGTGGCGCTGGAGGTGGGCCCCAGAAGCTCCGCAGTCCTGGTGGTGGTTTCCCCGCAAGGGCTGCAGGCCCCCCCACGCCCGGTGACCCATCTCAGAAGGGGTGCCTGACAGGGGCCAGACAGAGTCAGGCCGGGAAGCTGACGTGAGGCTGTCCTGAACAGGAGGGGAGCAGCAGCGAGATGAAAGGCTGCTGCCCTAATTGCAAGCGACAGCCCGTTAGTGACGCCCTGGCAGCTTCCATTCGGAACCTGGTCTCACAGCTTCCGGCTGTCTGTAAGGAGGCCCATGGTGGGGAATCTCCCTTGGCTGACTGAGCCCCGGACAAGCAAAGATCCTGGAGGGACAGAACTAAAAGTGGCTCTGACCCAGTCCCACTTTAACACCCCACCTGACCTCCGTGTAACCTGGTCCTCTCCAGACCTCAGTTTGCCCTCCTGCCAAACAGAGCGAGTCTACCCGCGTGGGCAGAGTCTCTCTTACTTTGTTGGGGAGCAACGCCCAGAGCCGAAAGCTTTGGGTCACGGGTCCTCCTCTGGCCTGGATGGGAGCCTCGAGGCGATGGTCACAGAACCAGCAACACAACTGAACAGACACACCCCCACAAACTGAGTTTCTGTGCAGGAATCCGGGGGACCCGACCCCACACACCTAACACTGACGTGACCTCACACAAATGGCTCCTCTCTCCATGACTCAGCTGTCCTCATGGTAAAGTTTAGGAGGTGGAAAGCACCAGCGATAATCAGGTGCTGGGGAGAATTGGGGTTTCATGAACATTCCTGAGGGGACCAAGGAGAGATCAAGAGGGAGCTGAACAGGTACTGCTCTGGGTCCCCCAAACAGAGGGTCCTCCAAACAGAGCTTTCGTCTGTTATACATGTTGGACTTCAGGTAAAATCTCCAGGCCTTTTTAAGATCCTACTGATGAAAACACACATACAATTTAAAAGCCACAGGTCAAGAAGGTCTGCTCCCTCTTTCTGACCTCCTTGAATATGTGATTCCCATTGGACCCCAATAGGCTCAACTAAGAGCTCAACCTGATTCCATCCAGTTTCAGTAAAATGATGAGCTTACAGAGTCTGACCACTGATCAGCAACCAAGTATCTGTTGAAAACCTACTCTTGGGGGCGCCTGGGTGGCTCAATGGGTTAAAGGCTCTACCTTCGGCTCAGGTCATGATCTCAGGGTCTTGAGATCGAGTCCCGCATCGGACTTTCTGCTCAGCGGGGAGCCTGCTTCCTCTTCTCTCTCTGCCTGCCTCTCTGCCTACTTGTGATCTCTCTCTCTCTCTCTCTCTTTCTCTCTGTCAAATAAATAAATAAATAAATCTTTGAAAAAAAAAGAAAACAAACACCTACTCTGCTTTCCCACCTATAAGAACACCAGACCCAGAAATCTAAGGGATGGTCACATTCACAGGGCATTTGATAAATCAGCATCTGCTTTCTAAATAGGAGAGACATGGCCACTGGTCACAAGTCTGGGGGACAATTCTTCTACTACCATCTTCCTTTACATCTTCCCTCTGGCCAGATGTGGGACCAGGGTCCCAGGCCCTCCTGCACTGCCCTGCCCCTTTCAGGGGATCCAAAGAGGAAACTTCTCAGTTTCCTTTCCATCACAGCTGGCCCCAACCACCCTTCCTTCCTCTGAAGAGCACAGCTGGCGCCAGGGTGGGAGGCTCACAGCAGAGATTTCCAGGTACCTTGGCAGTGATGTGCCAGCGTGAGATTAGGCTTCCATCTGTGTGTCCTCCCAGAGAGGGAGGAAGCCCGGCTCCTGAAGAGGTAGGGCCACAGATAAGCACCTTTGGGAATGGGCATCCTGCCCACCAAATCCTGAAGGGAGCCTTCCAGAGTAGTCCCTTCTGTCCCTAACTGGTAAACTCCTAGTCATGCTTCAAAACCCTTCTGCAGTATCACTCCTTCTTTGTAGGCTTTCTGAGCCTCCCTCTCCCTCAGCTCATGTGCAGCCTCATCCACTTCTTTCTCGGGAAACTCTGAAACTAAATGGCAGTCATTTTTCCTGGAAGAGGGCACATGTCTGGAAATCAAAGGTTAGCACTTCAAATCCCAGCTGTCTTTTCACCAGCTGTGAGGACTTGAACAGGTCACTTTTCCTCTCTGTGCCCCAGTTGCCTCATTTATAAAGTAGAGAACATAGAACGTATCCTCTAGGGTTGTTCTGAGGAATTGAAAGAGCCGAAAATTGTGTCCAACACATAGAGGCACAAAGAAGCCAGCTTCATTCTTGCGCTCATAGAGTGTGAGCTTCTCGAGGGCAGAAACCAGGTTTTCTTTCACTCTCACATTCATTCATGCACCCATTCATTCACTGATTCATTCGGTCATCATCACTGAACTCCTGGAGAGAGGCAAGCCCCCGAGCCAGTGGCTGGGCGCTACTACTGCACGTCACAAAAGGGACTCTCTCCAGTGCCCATGCATCTCACAGAGGGGCTTCCTTGCCCTTCGATCTGCAGTACCCACCTTGGCTGACACTCCCCTCACCCTTCCCATGTGCCTGAGTCAAAGGCAGGTCTGCCAAGTTCAGGCTGGAAGTTGCCTGTCCTCAGGGTCATCAGCAGACCCTCTTCTGCAGTGGGTGCCTTCTGCAGGCAGAGCCTTGTCGAACAGTCTGGGAGAGAAGAAATAAAGAGACGCCATCCTCCCACTCTCTGGGAGCTCCTGGTCTGACGGGGAAGACACTCATCTCATCCCTTGGGAGTTTTCAGCCTGATGGAAGAGACAGACATGGTTCTCAACCTTGGAAACTCCCAGTTTGACGGGAGAGTCATCATTTCCTGATTTGGGGAACTTCCAGTCTGAGAACAGATAGCAGAGTCACATTTTCCCTGATACTGGTGGCTCTTAGTTTGCTGGGGGAGACACATTTATCTCGGATTGTGGAACTCCCAGTCTGATGGAGGAGACACATGGCTCTTGATCTTGGACCAGTCTGTCACTGATGGAGGGGGGTGGTTTCCTGTCCCAGGAGGGCACCTCCTCTGATGGGAGAGGCAGTCTGTGCCCATAGATAGCTTGAGAGTCAGATAAAACAACATACATGGTAAAAAGAGATCAATGTACAGTCCCTTTGAAAAGCTAGCTGTGCAGAGTGTCTCTATCTGTTTGTGGACTCAGAAGTGATATTCCTGTCTCTGCAGACACACCATCCTAATCCACAGGGCTGGACACAAATGACACAGAATCATCACCTCACAAGCATCGAGCCAAGCCCCCTCACCCAAGAATCCAAGCCAGAGCTGGCCTGAGGCCCCGGTCGCCGGCATCTTGTGCCAGCCTTGCCAGGGGAGGCTTTCTCACGATCAGGGACATCTGGGCTGGCCCGGCTCCCAGAGGCCACCGACATAAAAAGCGAGGGGCTCAGCGGAAACACCATCTGTACATCATAAAGCCGCTTGGTGGTTCCCAGGGGCTGCCTCCAGCTGTGCCTGGGCTGCCGGGGGAAAGCAAGGAAGGCACCAAGTGACCAAAGGGAGCAGGGGGAAGGTCGTCCAAGAGCAGAGAGCCAAGCTAGAGTTCCTCCACCTAGCCCCCTACGCCCTTTGGAAGTTCACGTCGCCTGGTTTTTCTCCCTGCCACTGCCCCGCACCACAGGTCATGGCCATCCCTGAAGATGACCTATGACCGAGCAGTAGGCAGTGGTGACTGTGCACTCAGATGCTCGAGTGAAATGTCTGGATTCAAATCCTAGATCCACACCGTGGGTGAATCGATGGACCTCACAGAGCCTCCTTTCATGCCTGCACATCGGAGATGACTATAATCACAGCCTTATCCTGAGCTCACCATCAAACGAAAAGAAGTATGCCCCTGTTCCACTTCAATAAAATTTTATTATAAAAGAGGTAATAGGTATCCCATTACCTATTAGGTATCACATTACCTATATCAGGCCGCTTTGACTGATTTTTAAAGAAATACTCGATCACTATGGGCTCTTCTTATTACCTTCCCTCCCAGGCGTTGTCCTGAGGCTTCCAGAGCACGCACCTGTAAAGGCGGCGTGGAGCTGTGGAGGAGATTTCATTGGCTGCTCTCCCCAAGGCCCCGCCCCCCACCCACCACAGCCGCAGCTAATTGGACAGGACGTAGGACACGGTCAAGGGAAGCTTATCTATTGGCAGATGAGCAGAGCCTGTCAGGTTCTCGGCGGAGAATTTGAACGGGGGTGGGGGTGGGGGGGGTTAAGCTGTCAGGTCGAGTGGATTGATGATCCCATTTGGCCACAAAGAGCGGAGGAAAGAGGCAGAGAGGAGGAGAAAAAGATGGATGACTGAAAACAGTAGAGATGAGAGACACAAAGTTCCTGCAAGACAGAAAGAGATGAGAGACAGGGAGGAGGGCTCCAATGCCAGGTTTGGGGTTCCCACGTGATTTCCCGGTAGGCGAGGCTGTCCGGCCTCTCCTGACTTCGGGGCCCATGAGATGACTCTGGCCAAGAAGCACAAACACGCAAACACACATACACACACACACACACACACACACACACACACACATCACATCCCACCCCACCAACAGGCATACACTCCTTTCGACTTTCTCTTCACAGTTCCCCGCCCACGCCTGAATGACTTCCAGAATGTTGACTCCCAAAGGAGACTAATGGTGCCGTGTGGCTGGAGGAGAAAAAAATCCAGTTGGACGGAGAGATCTAATGGGGCATTTCATGAAGTGTCTGAACTGTGGCGTGTGATCCTTAGAGCAAAACGTCATTAAAATCGCATCCCCTGTCATCTCTCAGCTCTGTTCTCCTCCCTGTCGCCTCATTCTTGGAGGGATTGCCCCTCAGAGCTGGCAAGACGGTTGCTGGCAGCTCCAAGAGCTGCGTCCTTCCTTAACCACAGCCAGCAGGAGGAGTCCTTGTGTCTTGGTTTGGGCCCCCCCCCCGAAGCAAAGGCTGAGACAAAGATTTGAGGATGAGTGGTTTTATGGGGACATGATCACAGGAAACGCTGGTAGGGAATGGGGGAAGGGAACCAGGGAGAGGAATGAAGCCAGTAAATGGTGTGTTATGGAGCCAGTTATCTCTGTGGGCGACCGGAGCCTGATCTCACGGGGAAGCTGTGAGAAACAGGGTCAGGCATGCACCCCAAAGGGAAGCTGGGCATTTATCTACCAGCCTCCATCAGCACTGGTTGAGGGCTGCTCCCGGAGGGGGTCTAGGACTCCTTCATCTTGCATCCTAAGCCCTTCGCTTGCCTCACCTTGGTCCCAGCCCTGGCTCCTTAATGTCACTGAATCCCTGACCCTCTGGCTGCTTCACACATGAACACAGAGGTCTCCAGCAGCATGAGAGAGCCCTCAGGCAGAGTCCCAGGGACTGGCAGTGGGAATCTCAGCCAGTGTTCATGGAAATGACAGATGCAAAAAGAATATGATGGGGGCACAGACAGGGACCGTTCACACCAGCAAAAATCTCATGGTGTCCCCAAGGTTCTGACTGCATCATGTTTGTCCCTGGACCTATCATTGAGGCCAGAGTCAAGTCCTATGCTAACTGAATTAGTCTGGAGTGGGGAGATGGTGGGGAGGCCACATAAGGGGATGGTAAGGCGGTGTTTCCTCTGTACCTCATCTAAATGAATGAGGGCAAACTGCAGTAGCTCTCAGAAATGAGATGAATGGACTCTGGGCACCAAGAAAAACAAAACACACCAATGCCCATTCCTCATGCCCACGCTGCCAAATGAATTGGAAGGTGAGAGGGTTGCCTTATCCAATGTCCTTCCAGCCAAACCTTTTAGCTGGCTACTCGCCCTGATCGGAGTATAAAGTGTTAATGGAGCACTGACTGGCAGACATTGTGCCAGGCTCAAAGGAGGCACACATGAAAAGGTGTCATTTCCGATCTCTGAGAGTTCATGGGCAAGGGTAGCTGTGGGGGAGGCAATGACATTGATTACTGTTTCAACTGTGATTCCATCAGATCTGTTCATGAGATGTCACTGATTGCAACACACAAATATGTTATGAACCACTAAGAAGAACTAAAAGCCACCAATTAAATTATGTTGTACCACAGATTGTAATTCATCCCAATTTCAGAACTGTGAAATGTTAAAAAAAAAAAAAAGCCCACCTTAGAATTGATGCATTATGATTATATTTTTATAGTTCAGTTTGTTCACTACATACCTGTTGAGGGTAATACCACTGCTGTTTTCCATTCCATGAAACTGTACTCTGAGAGGTCAAGTGACTTGCCCAAGGTCACTAAGCTACTAACTGGTCAAAGTGGAAGTCAACCCCAAGTCCTTCTGGTGGCAGGGCCATGACACTATCAAGCCTATTGGCAAACTTCTTTAACTCTTAAGTCTTCTTTTTACAAAATGTGGGACACCCCCCATCTCTCCCTCCCTCCCCCTACCTCAAAGCTGAGGGAACCTAACCAGCACCTTCCCTCTGCTCCCACCAACCCACATGCCCAAGCTTGAGATATTTCCAGCCCCAGGAACTCTCTTCCCTTCCAGGCAAAGCAGTCTTCCTTTGTGACCATGGGCACATGGTACAATTTCCCACTCACTGCCGGCTCCCTTCAAGGGTCTTGTCGTGGTGAGCGCTTGTCAAACCTGGGTCCCTGCCAAAGATTTTATTTCTAAGGAGCGAGGCCCTGGCCCCTTAGAACATCTTAAACTAGAACTAGGCAAGCTGTGTGACCTTGGATAAGCCACTTGACTTCTTCAATAAAGGCCTGAATGGCCATGGGCTGAGAATCAGGTTTGGCTTTAGGAGCAAGCCATCAGTGCAGTGACACGAGTGTTCCCACTTGGCCCGATGCTCTGCTATGACCATCTTGAAATTCTTAGTAATTTTAGACAAAGGATACCATGTGTTCTTCTCTGGACCCCATAGGTTATATAGCTTGTCTTGCTGCTCTTCAAAGCAGCTGAGCCAGGAGCCTGCCTGTCACCCCCCTTCCTGAGACCCTTGAGGAACAAGTCCAAGTCACCGCTGTATGCCCTGGGAATAGGCCATGCTCAGTTCCCAGGGCAGAGGCAGTGCTGTGTGCATGTGTGTATGTGAGGTGCACTCTGAGCTGCAGGTAACAGAAATCCCGTTCAAAGTAGCCCTACTCAAAGGTGGAGTTTATTTCCCCACTGGACTGAAAAGTGTAAGACGCTGGTGATCCAGGGACCCCAGTACTGTCACCGGAATACTTGCTCTAGGCCCTGCTTTTTCCACGTTATCTTTATTCTCAGGCCCCAGGAACTCTAGGCTGACACACTACCAGCTTCATGATCCCAGCAGAAACCCTTTCCCAGGGCGCCTCGGTGGCACGGTGGGTTAAGCCTCTGCCTTCGGCTCAGGTCATGATCTCAGGGTCCTGGGATCGAGCCCCACATTGGGTCCTCTGCTTGTCAGGGAGCGCCTGCTATCTCCTCTCTCTCTCTCTGCCTGCCTATCTACCTACTTATGACCTCTCTCTGTCAAATAAATAAATAAAATCTTTAAAAAAAAAAAAAAATGGGACGCCCGGGTGGCTCAGTGGGTTAAGCCGCTGCCTTCGGCTGGGGTCATGATCTCAGGGTCCTGGGATCGAGCCCCACATTGGGCTCTCTGCTCCGCAGGAAGCCTGCTTCCCTCTCTCTCTCTCTCTCTCTGCCTGCCTCTCTGTCTACTTGTGATCTCTGTCTGTCAAATAAATAAATAAAATCTTTAAAAAAAAAAAAAAAAGAATAAAGAAAAGAAAAGAAAAAAAGAAATCCTTTCCCACCCAAGTCAAGCCTCCACCACGAGCCCACCCCTGCACCAATCACTAAGTCAGGGGCTGTGAGATTCTCATTGGCCAGGCCCCAGTCACATGCCTATCCCTGAGCCAATCACAGGCCAGGGCAGCTGTGACCCTTCCATTGGCCGGTTTAGGTCACGTGCCCACTCCCTAACCAGTCACTGGTCCTGGCAGATCTGATACCCTCATTGGCAGGCTTGGGAGGAAGCTCTCCAGAGGGAGGTCAGGATGCTGTTCTCTGAAAAAGAGGGAAGTTGGGGTCCTTCAGGCTTGAACAACTGCTGAACACTGACTCTTCTCTCTGCCTCTGTCCTAACTTGTCTCTTAGCTCTCTGGCAACCTGAGAACCCTGTTGACCAGGAAGGGCAGCCTTGGGAACCTAGCAAAAGGGAAGGTCTGGGAAATATCCACGGACCCGGCAAGCAAAAGGCCAAAACCTGGATGGTGGTTGGGATTGAAGCCGCAGAGGCAGGGGCTGAAGCCCGGTGGTCATTCTGCATAATTACCACCAGAGGGCAGCCTTGCCTAGAGATGATGGTAAACAGGAGGTGGTCAGAAGGCTGCAGGTAGATGACTCCAGCCCCAGCCTGAGCATAGCAGATACCTACTGCTATCCTCACTGCTTCTTCAGCCCCACCTGTCCTCAGCACCTACCAAAGCATCAACCCTCCGAATTAGCAGCAATGAGGTTGGTACAATCTTTACCCCATTTTAGAGATGAGGAAACCAAAGCTTTGGAGAAGTAATGGGTCCAAAGCCATAGGACTAGAAAGGGTCAAGCTATGCAACTATTCTACTAAACTCTGAGCCTCCTGAGGTTAGGGACTGTGTCTTTTTCTTGTCTGAAGCCCCCACAGACCTCACACAATCACTATTCTGCTTAATGAATATCTCTCGAAGTGAGAGCAGGGGCTCAGTGGCTGTCCAAATGTGCTGCATCTTGGAAGATGATTCTTGAAGCCTTTCCTGGCTCTGTTGTGGTAGAAACTTGGGGGCCACAACACAGCAGCAGGAGAGAGTTTTAGATTTGTAGTAGCTTGACAACTCTGAAGTCTTGTCCTGTAGGTCACTATGCCTCTTCCAGGACTGGCTGGTTGTTTAGTTAGGAGAGAGAGAAAGAGTACATGTACTGTGGATTCATTCAGCAACCCTCATTGGGCCCCTATTGTGGGCTAAACACCATGCTAAGCTTTGAGGGTGCCGGAGGTGAGAGTGACACCACCCTCTATGCCTACTCCCCTCCTGGCAAAAGAAATCAGTCTTAGCCAGAAAGAACACAGAAGTAAGTCTTCCTACCGTAAGTGAGAACATCACCCATCTAATAAAAAACGTGTATGTATGTGCTAAGGGCCAAGTGCAGAGGATTTGGCAGTAAACAAAAGAGAAAAATAGACGCAGCTCTTGCCTTCATGAAGCTCTCAGTCTAATGAGGAGACTGATGATAAACATGTCATTGCAAATGTGACATTTAAAGGAAAAGGGAAAGGTATAAAATCCTGTGGAAGAAACGAGAAGGAGATTCATTTAAGCAAGGTTTGGGGAGTTAACCTTTCTGGGGTGGTAAAAGGTGAGAAGGAGCCCACCATACGAAGAGTTTGAGAAGAGCATTCCAGAATAAGGGAACAAGCAGCCTTTATGGAGGTCCTGCATGGTAGAAGAGTAGTTTTCTGCTCTTCAAATGACTCAAATTGGGAAAATTATTTCTGGAGTGTAATGAGTCAAAGGGAGTCATGGTGCAGGATGAATCAGAGAGGAGGGCCTGAGTCAGGACCAAAGCTCAGGTTTTATCTGAGCGTCAAGGGAGACCACCTAAGGCGAAGGGTTGCGAACAGGACAATGGAGCAGTCTAAGCTCATCTACATTCGTAAAGGTCCCTCTGGCTGTAGTGGGGAGAGTGGATTGAGAGTGGCGCAGAACGGAAGCTGGAAGACTGGAAGCTGGAAGACATGTCGGTTCTCATTAAGTCAATGTCAAGGGCACACAGATGAGTGGCTATTTCCTCCTAATGGGGGCATCTAGAAAGGCTTTGAGGAGGGGACTTTACCCCAAGGGAAAGCTGAACGGGCAAAGATGAAGAAGACCGAACCCCCCCGCCCCCCAATCCAAGGTTTTCCCTCCTGAATAAAGGGGAAACTTTTGTTTTTCCTTTTTCTGCCTCAGGAACCAGAAAGAGATGGCCATTCATCAATCAGTATCTTCCAAATTACCTACATGGAGGGTTAAACAATGACAACATAATATCAGCAGTTCCAAGTGTGAATAACTCCATGACATTGTAAAATTTGACATAAATAGATCCGGCTGAGCCTCACAAATTTTCTCCTGGGGCTAACAATGTCAGCAGTTCCAAGTCTGATCCCTACCGGCCTCTGAAAGGCAAGATCACAGCAGAGAAAGAAGCAGAAAGAGCTTCCCCCATGGCATTTACCCCAGCAAATGGGCACATTTGCCTCTCGGATGAGCAGAGTGAGAGTCAACCAGGCCAACCAGAATGTGATTAGTCAGAGTCTCTCTACTAGCTCTTTGTTGGTGGCCAGTCTCACAAGGGGCAAGAGTTCACATTTTGCCAATCCTGTTGTGTTTGTTAAATACTGTGTGTTTTCATTCAACCAGGTATTGCCTGCCAGCCAAGTTCACACAGCAATGTGCCTCTAGGCTCCATCCATCTCAGAACAGTTCCTAGTCCTCCCTGCTGTACACATCCTTCTCTCCTCAGCCCTTATAACCGAAAATCCCCTCAAGGCAGGTAGAAAGCAGAGTTTAGAAACTGTTTTTGCTTCTGCTGAATTGCTTTCCCTCCCCAGCATTTATTCTCCAATTCTGTGGTAACAGCATCTTAACATTTCTTAGAGACCTCAGCTAAGGCCACGTGATTTAGGTGACACCAGGCTCCTACTCAGAATCCAGGGCTAGATAAGAATTAGCTTGTCATTGAATTCTACCACTATCATAGCCAACCCCACATCTCACCCTTTCGTGGTGATTGATTCAGAATGGGCACTAGATCTAAATTAGCTTGATCAAATAACCCCATGACTTTTTGTTAGACCACTGGGGAAAGAAACAGTCTCTTTTCTCTGAAATGGATTTATGAGGATGTGAGCCTGGAGCTGCTGGGGACCATTAGAGCCTGTCTGAAAATAGGACAAGTGCAGAGGATCCAGAGCCAAAAGACAGAGAAAGCCTGAGTCTTGTGACATCATTTGGGTTCCTGGATGTAGCATTACCTGAAGCTCAGCCTTATCAGAGGTGGTTTTCAGGTACTTCCAGACAAAAGTATTCTGACTATACAAGGGTGAGAATCAGACATCCTGAATTCTAGTGCTGTGCTCTTACCCTGTATTGTATTCTAGATGACTTTATCCAACCACACACCCAAACTTGACGAATATGTATGACTTTATGTGGTTTACTAAGAGATAGATATTTTAAAACATCTGATCACAAAAGTATTTTATCTAACTGAATCACAGAGCCATGGAAGGGCCCTAGAGATCATATCATTGAGTGGTTTTCAAAGATCTTTAACAACTTCACATCTCAAAAGAAGTCATAAGCAGAACTACTGTATAAAAGAAACAAAAACAGCATCTTGTTAGTGAAAAATGTATTTTATCTTTTCAGTTAAAAGTTTAACATTTACTTTTTAGGATCAATGAAGTCCCAAATTTTGATGTATTTGTTTCCAAGATATAAAAATTGGTTATGTAGGAAATCAATAAAGAAAATCAATGAAAACAAAAGTTAGTTCTTTGAAAAGATCAATAAAAGCAATAAACCTCTAGCTAGGCTAAGGAAAAAAGAGCAAGGACATAAATTACTAATGACATGAATGAAAAAGAAGACATCACTACAGATCCTATGGACATTAAAAGGATAATAAAGGAATACTGTGAACCACTCTAACCCTACAAATTTGATACCTAGATTAAATAGACAAATTCCTTGAAAGACACAATTTGCCAAACTCACACAAGAAGAAATAGATGATATGAATAATCCCTTATCTATTAAAGAAAATAAATAAACTAATATCCTTCCAAAAGAGAAAGTATCAGTCCCAGATGGGTTCACTGGTGAAACCTATCAAACATTTAAGAAAAAAAAATTGTAGGGGCACCTGGGTGGCTCAGTGGGTTAAAGCCTCTGCCTTCGGCTCAGGTCATGATCTCAGAGTCCTGGGATCGAGCCCCACATCGGGCTCTCTGCTCAGCGGGGAGCTTGCTTCCTCCTCTCCCTCTCTCTCTGCCTGCCTCTCTGCCTACTTGTGATCTTTGTCTGTCAAATAAATAAAATCTTAAAAAAAAAAAGAAAAAAAATTGTATGAATTCTCTATACTCTATCAGAGAGAGAAGTAAAGGAACTACTTCCTAACTCGTTCTATGAGGCCAGCATTACTCTAATACCAAAACCAAAGACATTACAAGAGAAGAAAACTATAGACCAATATCTCTCATGAACAAAGATTTTTTAAAAATCCTCAACAAAAATATTACCAAAGCAAATACAATAATGTATAAAAGAATTATACTTTATCATTTGGTGGGATTTATTCAAGGTTACAAGGCTAGTTTAACAACCAAAAAATCACAGGGCTCCTGGGTGGTCAATCAGTTTAAGTGGCTGCCTTCAGCTCAAGTCATGATCTCAGGGCCCTGGTATCGAGCCCCTCATTGGGCTCCCTGTTCTGCGAGAAAACTTCTCTCTCTCCCTCTGCCTGCCACTTCCCATGCTTATTCTCTCTCTCTCTCTCTCTCTCTCTCTCTCAATATCAAATAAATAAACAAATAAGTAAGTAAACTTAATTTAAAAAATCAAAAATCACTTAATGTAGTTCATTGCCTTAGTGGGCTAAAGAGCAAAAATAATATTCAGTAGAAGCAGAAAAGCATTTGACAAAATTCAAAATTCATTCATGATTTAAAAAAAAAACAAAAAAAAGCCCTTTGGGGAAAGTAAGAATAGGGGAATACTTCTTCATCTTGATAAAGAATACACCAAAAAACCTACAACTAGCTAATAGCATCCTTAGTGGTGAGAACCTCAAAGCAGTCCCTCTAAGACCAGGTACAAGGCAAGGATGTTCCTTCTCATCACTCCTTTTTAACATCATGCTGGAAGTTCTAGGCAGCGCAGTAAGAACAGAAAAGAAAATAAAACTGGGGGGCACCTGGGTGGCTCAGTTGTTAAGTGTCTGCCTTCAGCTCAGGTTATGATCCCAGGGTCCTGGGATCAAGCCCCAAGTTGGACTCCCTGCTCAGCAGGAAGCCTGTTTCTCCCTCTCCCTCCGCCTGCTCCTACCCCTGCTCGTAGCTCACTCTTTCTGTGTCAAACAAATAAATAAAATACTTTTCTAAAAAAAGAAAATGCAGATTGAGAAAGAAAAAAATGTCTTTGTTCACAGATTACATGATCATCTGTGTAGAAAATCTGAAAGAATCAACCACAGCCAAAAAAAAAAAAAAAAAAAAAAACTGAAATAATAAGTGCAAGGTTGCAGGATACAAAGTTAATAAACGAAAGCCAAATATTTTCCTATAAACTATCAATGAACCAGTGGAATTTGAAACTAAAAACAATATCATTTATATTAACATCCAAAAATTGAAATGTTTAGGTTTAAATTTAGCAAAGTATGTGTAAGATCTACATGAGAAAAACTACAAAACTCTGATGAAGGGAATTAAAGAACTAAATAAGCGGAGTTGTTCCACAGTCACTGATAGGAAGATAGGAAGACTCAATATTGTCATGATGTCATTTCTTCTGATTTTGATCTACAGATTCAATGCAATCTAAATCAAAATTCCAGAAAGTTGTTTTGTGGATATAGACAAACTGATTCTAAAGCTTATATGGAGAGGAAAAAGACCCAGAATAGCCAACACAATACTGAAGGAGAACAAATTTGGAGGACTGACACTATTCTACTCCAAAACTTACAATAAAGCTAGAGTAATTAAGACAGTGTGGTATACAAAAACAGACACATAGATCAGTGGAACAGAATAGAGAGCCCAGAAATATAACCTCAACTCTACAGCCAACTAATCTTCGACAAAGCAGGAAAGAATGTCCAATGGAGAAAAGACCGTCTCTTCAACAAATGGTGTTGGGAAAATTGGACAGCCACATGCAGAAAAATGAAACTGGACTATTTCCTTACACCACACATGAAAATAAACTCAAAATGGATGGAGGACCTCAGTGTGAGAAAGGAATCCATCAAAATCCTTGGGGAGAACACAAGCAGCACCATCTTCAACCTCAGTCACAGCAACTTCCTAGAAACATCACCAAAGGCAAGGGAAGCAAGGACAAAAATGAACTATTAGGACTTCATCAAGATCAAAAGCTTTTGCACAGCAAAGGAAACAGTTAACAAAACCAAAAGGCCACTGACAGAATGGGAGAAGTTATTTGCAAATGACATATCAGATAAAGGGCTAGTATCCAAAATCTATAAAGAACTTAGCAAACTCAACACCCAAAGAACAAATAATCCAATCAAGAAATGGGCAGAAGACATGAACAGGCATCTGGCAAAGAAGACATCCAGATGGCCAAAAGACACATGAAAAAGTATTCCACATCACTCGGCACCATGGAAATACAAATCAAACCACAATGAGATACCACCTCACACCAATAAGAATGGCTAAAATTAACAAGTCAGGAAATGACAGATGCTGGTGAGGATGTGGAGAAAGAGGAACCCTTCTACACTGTTGGTGGGAATGCAAGCTGGTGCAACCACTCTGGAAAACAGCATGGAGGTGCCTCAAAAAGTTGAAAATAAAGCTACCCTATGACCCATCAATTGCACTACTGGGTATTTACCCTGAAGATACAAATGTAGTGATCCGAAGGGGCACCTGAACCCAAATGTTTATAGCAGCAATGTACACAATAGCCAAACTATGGAAAGAACCTATATGTTCATCAACAGATGAATGGATAAAGAAGATGTGATATGACGTCAAAAGAAATGAAACCTTGCCATTTGCAATGATGTGGATGGAACTAGAGGGTGTTATACTCAGCAAAATAAGTCAATCAGAGAAAGACAATTATCATATGATCTCCCTGATATGAGGAAGTTGAGATGCAATGGTGGGGGGTTTAGGGGGTAGGAAAAGAATAAATGAAACAAGATGAGATCAGGAGGGAGATAAACCATAAGAGACTCTTAATCTCACAAAACAAACTGAGGGTTGCTGGGGAGAGGGGGGAAGGGAGAGGGTGGTGGGGTTATGGACATTGGGGAAGGTATGTGTTATGGTGAGTGCTGTGTAAACCTGGTGATTCACAGACCTGTACCCCTGGGGCTAATAATACATTATATGTTAATAATAATTTTTTAAAAAGGCAGTGTGGTATAAGCAAAAAAAAAAAAAAAAAAAAAAAAAAAGTAGACAAATAGATCAATGGAGTAGAATAAACAGCCCAGAAATAGACCCACATAAATATAGTTAACAGATCTTTGATAAAGGAATAAAAGCAACATAATGGGGAAAATTTAGTCTTTTCAATTTATGGCGCTGGAACAACAACATCTACATGTTAAAAAAAAAAAATCAGAACACAGACCTTAAGCCCTTCTCAAAAATTAACTTAGAGACCTAATTGTAAAATAAAAAAGTATAAAACTCCTGGAAGATAACATGGGAGAAAATCTATGACCTTGGGTATGGCACTGACTTTTCAGATACAATACAAAAGGCAAACAAATTCATGAGAGAAATAATCGATAAGCTGGACCTCATTAAGATTAAAATCTTCAGATCTGGGAATCATAGTAAAGAGAATGAGAAGATGGGAGGAAATATTTGCTAAAGACATATCTGATAAAGGACAGCTATTCAAAATACACCATAAAAAACTCTTAAAATTCAACTATAAGAAAACAATCTGAAATAAACTCTTTTAAAAAAATTTAAATTTTTTAAATTAAAACAAAAGAAGGAAAACAAACAATCTAATTTAAAAATGGGTCAAAGACCTTAGCAGACACTTCACCAAAGAAGACATATGGATGGCAAGTAAATATATGAAAAGATGTCCCATATCATATGCCATCAGGGAAATGCAAACTAAAACAACTGTCAGCTATCACTTCACGCTTATTAGAATGGACAAACTCCAGAACACTGACACCACCAACAGCTGGTGAGGATACGGAGCAACAGGAACTCTCATTCACAGCTGGTAGGAATGCAAAATAGTTTGGCTACTTTGGAAGACAGTTTGGCAGCTTGTTACAAAATAAACATACTCTTGCCATCCAATCTAGCATTTGTGCTTCTTGGTATTTATCCAAAGGCGTTGAAAGCTTATGTCTACACCCAAACTTGCACACGGATGTTTATAGCAACTTTATCCATGTTTATGCAACCTTGGAAGCAACCAAGATGATCTTCAGTAGGGAAATGGATAAATCTACTGTGATGATCTAGACAATGGAATAGTATCCAGCGCTAAAAAGAAATGAGCTACCAGGCCCTGAAAAGATGTGAAAGAATCTTGAATGCATGTTGCTAAGTGAAAGAAGCCCATCTGAAAAGGCTACATCCCATCCAACCATATGACATCTTGGAGAAGGCAAAACTATGGAGACACTAAAAAGACCAGGGGTTGCCAGGGGTTGTAGGGAGGGGGTTGGTTAGGAAGAGCTGAGTAGATGGAGCACAGAAGAATCTTCAGGGCAGTAAAAATACTCTGTATGATAATGTAATAATGGGTACATGTTATTATACTTGTCTAAACCCAGAGAATATACAGGACCCACAGGGAACCCTAATGTCAACTACGAACTGGGTAATTATGATGTGTCACACTCCAGTTGGGGATATCAATAATGGAGAAGGCTGTGTCTATGTCAGGGCAGGGGGTGTAGGGGAAATCTCTGTACCTTCCCCTCATTTTCTGTGAACCTAAAGCTTCCTTTAAAAATTATCTTTTAGGGGCGCCTGAGTGGCTCAGTGGGTTAAAGCCTCTGCCTGCGGCTCAGGTCATGATCCCAGGGTCCTATGATCGAGCCCTGCATCGGGCTCTCTGCTCAGCAGGGAATCTGCTGCCTCCTCTCTCTGCCTGCCTCTCTGCCTACTTGTGATCTCTGTCAAATAAATAAATAAAATCTTTTAAAAAATAAAAATAAAAATTATCTTTTAAAAAATGGTTATCTACAATACATATAATATATAATTGCAAATGGGAGGTTTCATTACAGTTTTTTTTAAGAGTTAAAATTTTTTCTTAATAATTGGGATAAGTGAAAAAGTCCCTCGAATCTTCAGATCTTTTCACCCTATTGAGCTGCCTTTATTTTTTAAACATTTTATTTATTTATTTATTTATTTAGAGATTGTGTGACCAGAGGGTGGGCGGAGGGGAGAGGAGGGAAAGAGATCCCAAGCAGACTTCCTGCTGAGAGCTGAGCCCGACGTGGGGCTCTATCTCACAACACTGAGATCACCACTTGAGCCAAAAATAAGAGTCAGAGGCTCAACCAACTGAGCCACGCAGGTGTCCCTATTGAGCTTTTTTTTTTTTTTTAAAGATTTTATTTATTTATTTGACAGACAGAGATCACAAGCAGGCAGAGAGGCAGGCAGAGAGAGAGGGGAGGAAGCAGGCTCCCTGCGGAGCAGAGAGCCCGACGCGGGGCTCGATACCAGGACCCTGGGCTCATGACCTGAGCCGAAGGCAGAGGCTTTAACCCACTGAGCCACCCAGGCGCCCCCCTATTGAGCTTTTGAGTCAAAACATCAACACAGGTGTATATCTGGTTTGTCAAAGCTCTCCTTTGGGGTCTAATGGTTCTAAACTAAAGGCTTCCTATTTCTTGTCCAAAAAAAAAAAAAGGCTAGGTATAAACCAATGTTCTACAACAGTGCTTTAAGAACTTTAGTGCATATATATGAATTGCCACGGATCGTGTTAAAAATGTAGGTTCTGATTCCGTGGTTCTGAGGTGGAGCCCGAGATTCTGCATTTCTCCCACGCTCCCGGGTACCAACAATGCAGCTGACCGTGGACCACACTTTGAGTAGCAAGGTTCTAGAATACACAGTAACAGAGCATCGTGAATGTGCCTCCGAGACAAGGAGATAAGAATCACTACCAAACACTAGTCTGAAAAACAGGCTGGAAAATATCTGGAGGAACAGAGTCCAAAATGATACAATAAGTGGCGGGATTATAAGCTATTTAAAATTTCTTCCTTATGCCTACCTGTATTTTCAACATGTTAATACATGTTAAAGAAATAAAATAAATTTAAGAAATAAATAAGCCTCAAGTTAAATCGCTGAATGAAGAAAAACCTAAAATATATGCACACATTTAAAATGAAACTTATCAGACACTGACGGAACATCAGAAGTAGCTCCCCAGAACCAACTGAGGCTCAAGGAAGCAGCCTCATCCTCTTTCCATGGCTGCGAATAGCGAGCAGAAGGGACGTGCCCAGGTCCCATGGCTGGTTTTTACAGCTCCAGGAACTTAGAGACCTGGGTGGCACCAAGCAAGCCCACAGCCACAGCACATAGTGGCTCTCTGTTCCCAGAGCAGGGTTTCCGGGACTGATGGTGGACCATGTCCCAAGCCTGCACAACCATGTCTGAGCTTGCTGACGGTCTCCCCCAGCATCCCCACCTCAGCGTTCTTACCTTCGGGATTCGACTTGTTTGATCCACCCTTTCCAGCCCTGAATGGCCCCCTGCAGTCTGGCGCCACTTCCCTCCCCACCACCCATGTCCTCAGCCAGAGCATCCTCCTGGCATGCCCCCCTCTCCTGGGCTTTCTCCTGCTCAGGGTTGCTCCTCTATCTCCTTTCCTGCTTCCTCATCCTTGATATCCACTGACCTTGATATTACAAGTCCTCAAAGCTCTATCATCTCTGGTCCCTCTGTTGTCTCCTCCTGGGTGGTCTGATTCACTCCTGTGGTTCCAAAGACATCCTTAGACCAAAGTCTATTTTCAGACAGACTTAACCTTCCGTCTGAGCCCCAGACACAGGCACCCAACTTCCTGCTCAGCATCTCCTCCTGGGTCACTCACAGGCATCTTCAGACTCTTCCTCCTAAGTAACTCCCAAATGATCCCAACGCACCAGCCCCTTGCCTGCCCATAATCCAAGCCGCCACCACCCCGCCCCACCACCACCCCCATGAAGTCCAATGTCAACTCCTAACTGCTCTCCCTGCCCTGTCTCCTAAACCCACAATTCCTTCTCTACTCAGAAGCCAAAGCCCTCTGGACAAAATGCAAACCTGGTCATGTGCCCACATCCCCCGCCTTCCACGGCACCCCAACATAAAATCAAACGTCCCCACCATGCCTCCTGAGTTTCTGCCCAGCCCAGCCTTATGTCTGGACGCTGCCCCCAGTGCCCCCTCGTTTCTCTTGCTCCAGAACTGGGCTTCTCCCTTCTTTGAACGCACCCAATGCACCAAACGTTTTCGTGCCTTTGCATAGGCTGGTCCCCGACCCCTTCCGCCTGGCTAGTGGATGCTGCTGACGCTCCCCTCCGCTCACCTGTCCCCAGGACATGCCATCTCCAGTAGCTGTCAGTGTTGGTTGCTGAGGGCCCACAGCTGCCATCTTCTTCAGAGGATTGCCCTGCACAGACGACAGTGGCTCTGTGGGGGTCAGGAAAACCACTGCGCTGACCTCTCCGCCTGACCCCAGCTACCAAAGCCTGGCCCCTCTCCCCCAGGGAACTGTTCCATGGAGGACTTCCCACTCCACATCCTTCTCCCCACACCAGCTCCTTGTGACTGGGCTAGGCGGAGACCCCGACCTCCCTCTGCTTCTGCCCTGCCCTACCCTGCTCCTCGCCCTTCCTTCCAGCTCTTTACAGTTGCCCCAAACAGACTCCCTTCAACAGATTGCCCCAGCAGCTTCTAGGGCACCCAACCCAAGATACCTCCCTGTAGGGCTTCCTTGGGCGGGGGGGCTCTGAACCCCGAAACTGTGTCAGTCTATTCATCACAGCATAACCTATCACCACCCTGTTGTGTTCCCTCCTGACACTCAGAACAACAGCGGTTAAATCCAGCTGACTCTCGAACCACTCTGGAATTAGGGGTGCTGACCCCCCAATGCTTTTGGGTCCCCCCAAAACGTAACACCTAATGGCCTGCCATGGACAGGAAGCCTTAGCAGTAACATAAACATAAATTGCTGAATTAGCACGGATTCCTAAGTGCCTTTACATATGTGTCTTACAACCAAGCAAATCAGAAAAAAGAATGTTATGGAGAAAATCATAGGGAAGAGAAAATACTTCTACAGTACTACGCTGTCTGGGAAAAAATCACACACAGTGGGTCTGTGGATGCAAACCCAAGCTGCTTGAGGCTCAACCACGTGTGTGTGTGTGTGCGATTGCCTGTTAAGTGTATGACTGTGAACATCAGGCGGACGAGACCAGGTCGGTGTTGCTCTCACTACGTTTCAACACTCGGCACAAGAGTGGGCACTCAAGAAAACAGGAAGAAGGGAAGGCGGGTGGGGGCTGGGGAGAAGGTGCTTGTGTTGCCTCTTCCCTAATTGATCACGGTCTCTGAGGTTTTTTTTTTTCCATCCTGGCAGAGTCAGAGTCCAAATAGCTTTCCCGGTTATCAGCAGTGGGCACCATGGCGTGGACCTCAGGCAGCTCCGAGACCACAAGGGGAGAGGAGGCACAGGCCCCCCCACATGCACAGCTGCCATCTGCGGCCTTCCTTTTGTTCCCTCAGAGGCAGACAGCTGGGGCAGCAACACCTGTGACCAGGAGCAACCCTGCAACCCAGCTGCACTGCCGACAGCCTGTCGCAGGGAATCACCTCAGGCCACTGCATCCCCAAAGAGCTGCCCAGTGAACCAGCCTTGACCCCCTTGGGGCCCTCCACACCCACTAACAAGCTGATGCCAGGTCGGCCACCTGCCCATATCACCCATCTAGGCCACCTGCTGCAGCTGCTGGGGCCTGGGCTGGGGAGATGCCTCCTCTCTCCCTCCCCGCCCATGGAGGGCAGGGTGCCCCCTGGAGTATCCAAGAGAACCAGCTCTTTTCCTCACTTCCTTTCTGGTCTTCCCTACTCCAAAAGGCCTTCATTGTGCCAGAAGCCTTTTCACTGTCCTTGACCCTTATGCCAACCACACAGGTGCCCAGGGTTGGTTCTGCCCATTTCCCAGAGAATTCCACACGTTTTGAGGAACAGAGCAGAGCCATGGGGGGGGGGGGGTGTTGGAGGCCCCCAATATTCAAGGCTTTCAGCCTGATGGGATCATGGGCTCAGTTCCCAGTAAACCCACACTTTCACCCATAGGGCCTGTGAAGAGTGTCCTTTGGGTCGGCCAAGGGAGGCCACACTCTACTCCAGCTGTGTCCCAGGGCTCCCTCTCCATAAGGGCACCAAGTTCTAAAGACCAGGCTGTGGTGGGAGACTGGCACATCTTAGAGTAAGGGGGCTGCTGAGGGCCTGGCCTGCCATGGTCTCCCACCTGCTGGGCAACAAGTCCTCTGCAGATAGGCCTGGGCCTGAGAGAGCTGAATAGAGGCCATTTGCTGGGAATACCCCCCCGCCCCCCGCCAAGTGGCCAGCCTTCCTCACTGCCTCTCTCCTTTTCCTCCTCAGACTCCCTGGGAGGCCACCTGTCACCTCCTGTCCTCAGCCAAAAGACCCTCAGAGAAGAAAGTGGGAGGGAATCATCATCATCATAAAACAGTATAATTCTTCATTCATTCATTCATCTGACAAATACTTCTTGAGGGCCTGCGCTGAGCCTGGCTCTGTGGTAGGTACACGGGACACAACCGTGAGTGATGCGGGCCCCACTCCTGTCCTCAGGGAGCTGGGAGTCCCAAGGGGGAGACAGTTGACTAACATACACACAGACATGTGACCAATATGTAACATGATGTTGGGGCCCACATGTGCCATGAACAGAGCCAGAGCCACACAGGGTGAGGGGTCAGGAGGCACTGCCGTGGGTCACTGGTCCAGAAGCTTCTCTGAAGCAGCCCCCTGGGCAATCACGATGCTGTGAGGGCAGGATCCAGGCCAGGAGCTGAGGGGAGAGTGCTCTAGGCACAGAGAAGAGCAGAGGCTGAGGTCCTGGGGCAGAAGCAAGCTTGTGAGGCAGAAGCAAGTGAGGAGGACAGTGTGGCCAGCCTCAGTGATGGGGGAAGGATGTGGGGCTGGAGAGACAGTGGCGGCCAGATCGGTCCTGGAAACCAAGGTAAGGATTTAGCTTTGACTCTGAGTGAAATGAGAAGCGATGAAACACTTTTGAGCAGGGACATGACAAGGGAAGTGGCAGAGGCCCCCAGGTGCAGGAAGGGGTTGGGTGGGACTAAGCAAGGTATAGAGCCACCCTTGTCTTCTCCTGAGACTGTCCTCTTCCTTTCCAGCCAATAAGGATGCATGAGAGAGACAAGACCGCATCACCTTATGGGGAACAACTAGCTCCTGCCACAAGAGGCATACCCTCACGGCCAAGGTCAGAAGCCCACCCCCCTCCGCACCCCTGCCTAGGAGTCACAAAACCTGCAGCTCCACCACAGCAGCCCTCTTCCACCCCATGCAGCGGTCATCTGCCATTGCCCGGGTTCTCTTCATCCACTTAGCCTCCCGGCATTCCAGAGATCTGTAAACAGCAAATAGCAACTATTTCCATGTTTTGCCTTATCTTCTGATCCTCTGGGTGCACAAACATCCATTCCTACCTGTTTAGATGAGCATACAAATCCTCTTGGGGAATTTATTTTCCATCTGACACTATTCCCAACAGGCAGGAAGAAACTTCGGAGGTTTCTGGCCCTCTTTTCGAAGAGTCATGTGACCTACTGATTAGAATGTAGCATTGGGAGGGAGGCAGACGTGGATTCAGATCCCAGGCAGGCAAGCTGCGTGACCTTGGATAAGCCACTTGACTTCTTCAGTCCCCAGTGTCCTCACCTATGGGCCAAAGACAGGAGTGTTCCTCTCACCGGGCCAGGAAAAGGATAAAAAGAGGCAGTCTGTGCAAAAATCCAGGCAAGTACCCTGCACAGGCATTGGTTCCTTTGCTGTTTCTTTAGTCCTTATGGAGATAGGCAGCAGGCTTGGAAAGTTCCCTGTTTGGGATAATATTTGTATAAGCTACCTATCGCTGTGTAACAAATTCCCCTAAAACTTAACGGTTTAAGTGAACACACATTTGATTATCTCAGAGTTTCTGTGGGTCAGGAGTGTTGACCATAGCTTACCTGGGTCTTCTGCTTCAGGGTCCCTTGAATGCTGCCATCAAGGGAGAGGCAGGGTTGAGGTCTCATCTGAACACTCCACTGAGGAAGGATTCACTTTGAAGCTCAGGGTGTTGTTGGCACAGTCAATGGCTCAGGGGCTGCTGGGCTGACAGCCTCCATCCTTGCAGGTTGCTGGACGGAGGCTACTCTCAGTTTCTTGCATGTGAGCCTCTCCAGAGGCTTCCTCAAAGCACGGAAGCCAAGAAGGCAATGTAACTGGCTGGCAAGACAGAAGTTACTGTCTTAAGTAACTGAATCACAGAAGGGACATCTCATCACCTTTGCCATGGGCTCATCTCATCACCTTTCCCATGGGCTAGAAGCAAGTCTCTAGGCCTTTCCACACTCAGCTGGAGACCATAAATACCGGAGGCAGGAGTCTCCAGAGGTCACTTTAGATTCTGCCCTACACCGAAAGTTTCCATTCAGCTCTCATTTTCTGGTGACTTTTATGGACCAGGACTGTCCTGGAATCAGGAATTTTTTAAAAAAGTGGATAAGTCAGGGTTTCTATCTCTCAGGAACTTCTGTGAGGTGTTTTCTGTTTCAAGCTCTTACTCATTTTTTCACTGCTAGGAACAATTTGGGACCTGTGTATGATCTCTGCTGAGGGGAATGAGTTCACTAGACCCTTTTCCTCCATCTCAGGCTGGTCAGAGAAAAGAAAGACACACACACGTGTATGCATGCACACACACACACACACACACAGTGAGCTAGCTCTGAGGGGCATTTGCAGAGAGTAGTAGTCATTATGCTGGGTGTTATGTCATTATGCTAGGAATGAAGGGAGTGAGACCAGCCCCCTCTCTGGGGAAACACACCAGGGGATAGGAAGTAAAGAGGTAAACTCAAATTACAGCAGAGGCAGGACTCTGGGGTGGGGGGGGGGGACTGGTATCACAGTTCCCCTTAAAGAAAAAGATAATACCCAATGACTGAGAAGCTGAACCATTGCCCTATACTTAGTGGGCAATGGTGGCTTGATCTCAGAGCAACTGAAGTTTTCTTCCTCAGCACAACCTCTCTTCCCCTACTCTGACTCCACCTCGCCGATGCCCAAGAGGCCTGTTACAGAAAGGTAACAGACACAAACTTCTAGCCTTCATGAAAAAGCAGCTCCCTTTATTCAAGGAACCTTATCTTCCCTGGCTAACCTTGAGGGTCTGATGGGGCCTGACTGTCACAAACTCTAACTCCTCTTGGCCCTGGGGGCAGACTTGGTACCCAAGTTGAATCAATCTCCCATTCCCCAGCCCATGAAATATGTGACCCAACCCAAGGCAATCAGAGCCCTTCTCTGGCATTTCTTCCTTGGGGAAACTGACAGAGAATAGACTATTGACCCAGTTAATCTGGAAACAGCTACTGGTAACCATGTTTTCAGCCATGGGAGGTGGGGGAGAAATGGAGCCTAATGTACACAGAGACAAAACAAAGAGAGACAAAGAGATACCAGATAGCATCAGATCCCTGGTTCCCATCTTCAAGCTTTACTTGGAATCTTTTTAGTTTTCCTGAAATAATTCAAACTGACCTGAACTACAAATCTCCCATTTTACCATTGGAATTCAAACTAAAGCTACAAATCTTTCTAGGAGATATGATCCAGAGGTCCAAATTCTTACTAAAGTGTAAATGACTAAGATCCTTTATTGAGAGAAGGCTGTGATTATGGGTTTAGTTTAAAAATACACAGGGCATTATAAGGTTAAAAGTAGAGACAGTCAAGACATCTTGCCCATATTCATATGAAAAAGAGCTAGTGTTTCAAATTCAGAAGACCTGAATGTGAGTCTAGGCTCTACCACCAACTGGCAACCTACCTCATTTCTCTGGGCATCCATTTCTCATCTTCAAAATGGGAAAAAGCATGTTTCTGTGCTTCCTATGTTATGAAATTGTCATGTGGAAAAATATCAACATTATATTGCTTCTTTGCAGCCAACATCCCTGCATGTGTTATAATAAGTACATCTTAATACTATATTTGGCTAGATACAATATATTTGGCCAATGAGCAGAAATGTGAATAACAGCTCTCCAGCAGGGCTCAGCACCTGAGGGTAAGAGTGAGTGAGAAAGGCTTAGAACAACATCAAGGAGTAGATGCGCATCTAAGAGCAATGCTCTTGGTGTGGAATCTTAGTTGGTATAGCTCTAATAGATACATTTTCATCATTTTTTTCAAGTTATTTTCAAACTTGTATTTCAATCGTTTTCATTTAGAAAAAAAATTAACATTGGGGCCCTGGGCACTCAGTCAGTTAAGAACTTATTCTTGATTTCAGCTCAGATCATGATCTCAGGGTCCTGAGGGGGAGTCCCATGTTGGGCTCCACACTAAACATGGAGCCTGTTTAAGATTCTCTGTCTTCCTCTCTCTTCACCGCCCCCCCCCCCCCGCTCCTGCTCTCTCTAAATAAATAGATAAATAAATAAAAGCTTTTAGGAGCGCCTGGGTGGCTCAGTAGGTTAAAGCCTCTGCCTTCAGCTCAGGTTATGATCCCAGGGTCCTGGGATCAAGCTCCGCATTGGGCTCTCTGCTCAGCGGGGAGCCTGCTTCCCTTCCTCTTTCTCTGCTTGCCTCTCTGCCTACTTGTGATCTCTATCTGTAAAATAAATAAATAAAATCTTTTAAAAAGTTAAATAAATAAAAGCTTTTAATAAGTTAACATGTACATGAAAAAATTTTCAAACAATAGGGAGAAGCATAAAACTAAAACTAAAACAGTCCACTTTCACTCTACCAGAACCTTTTCATCCAGACGTCAATGTTTATTTCCATATATGAGTTTTACCAAAAAACACTCGGTTTCACATTTTTTATGTTGTTTTAGTTAGTTTAGTTACAGTTTTAGTTACAGACCCAGCACATAAGGGTTTTTGTTTTATTTTGTTCTTAAGATTAGAATCCTTCTAGTTACCCATGTGCTGGATTTGTGGGATCCGGCATCTAGTACAAGGTTCAATAAATATTGTCAAAGGGAAGACAGAAACAAGGGGGACAGGGGTAGAAGTGTGGAGTCGGGGAAGAGGGAAGGATGATAGAAAAAGAAGAGTGGTAGGAAGAGGGAGGGAAGGGAGAAAGAGAGAGAAAGAGAGAGAAGGGAGGAAAGAGGCAGGGAGGAAAGAGAAAGGAACAGAGAGGACGGGAGGGAGAGATGGAAAGACTGGCGGACAGACAGAAACAGAGTTAGAGAGAGGATGGGAGAGACAGAGAGAGACAATGAGACAGAGACAGAGAGAGGAAGGGAAGGAGAGACGGAGACGGACAATTAGATCGACAGAGACATTAAAAAGGAGAGAAGGAGGGAGGGAAGAAAGAGAGGAAGGGAGGAAGAGAAGGTAGAAGAGGGAAAGAAAGGTGAGGAAGGAAGAGAGAGGAGAGGAGAGAGGCAGGAGATTCTGAGCAGTGAACCCCGCCCCCAGCCCGGTCTCCGCCCCCCAATTCGGACTCCGCCCCCGACCCGTGGGTTGCAGAGCTACCTCCAGCCGCCAGGGGCCGCCACGGGCAGCCGGCCGCACCCAGCGCGCGCGGCGGGCCCTCTCTCCCGCCTCCGCGCCGGCCGCTCGCAGCCCCGCCGCCGCTCTCGGGCTACGGCCGGGTCTCGCGCGCCGTCTTCTCGTGAGGGGCCTCGCGCCGCCCGGCGCACGCCGTCCCCCTGCCTCGCGGCGCGGGGTCTCGCGGGCCCCGCTCCCGCCCTCCGCTTGCCTGGCCCGGACCGGAAGCGGCGCCGCACGGCCTGGGCCTGGCGCGGGGGGCGGGCACCGGGGCCCGGTCGGATATGGGCAAGAAGCACAAGAAGCACAAGTCGGACAAACACCTCTATGAGGGTGAGGAGTGGGCTGCGGTGCGGGAGCGGCGGGCCCGCGGCTGCCCCGGGCTTGGGAGCGGTGGGGGAGGGAGGAGGATCCCTCGCTCCTTCGAGACCACTCTCGAGCTCCGGAGGCGGGCCGGGGGGCCGCACCTCCCACGGGCAGGCCGGGACCCGCGAAGGGGGCGCGGCCCGCGGGAGGCCGCGCAGACCCCAGGCGGGGGGCCGCATTCGAACCCCAGACCCCTGGTCCCCGGCGGGGCTCTTGCCGGGAGGTGTGAGACGGCGCCCAGAGGCCCGCAGCGTTCGGGACACCCTCGGGGCAAGTGTCCGTCAGTCAACAGGTGCTTCGCGGGGCGCCCACTGCGTGCCCACAGCCGCCGCGGCGGTGGCGCCCCTTCTCCCTCCGCCCACGCTGCCTCTGCATTCAGGACGCTGCCCCGCGCGTCCGCTGGTAATCCAGGCTCTCTCCTTTTGTTTAAGAGTATGTAGAGAAGCCCTTGAAGCTGGTCCTCAAAGTGGGAGGGAACGAGGTCACCGAGCTCTCCACGGGCAGCTCAGGGCACGACTCAAGCCTCTTCGAAGACAAAAATGATCATGATAAACACAAGGACAGAAAGCGGAAAAAGCGAAAGAAAGGAGAGAAGCAGCTTCCAGGGGAAGAAAAGGGGAGAAAACGGAGACGAGTAAAGGTAAATGTCGTTGCATGGCTTCCGTGTTGCTGGGGGTACCCCTTTTCAAGAGTTCCCGCCGCCCGCTGGCTGCCTTACTTCTCTTTGTGTCTAACGAGACGCTAAAACGCCTGTAAAATCTGCCTTGTTTGGAGGCGGGGCAGGGCAGCACAGAAACACGAAGCCCCTGTGAGTTTCAGCAACTCTCGATTTAATTATACTTAGTTACTCTCACAGCCGGTCAGCGAGCAGCTAAGTCCTGAACTTCAGGAGCAGTGTCAGAGAATTTTCTCCACCCAGGGAAGGTAAAAGTTATGCTCAGAAAAGCCTCAGTGTTGGAACTTTGTCAAAAATCATCAAGTCAGGGGCCCCTGGGTGGCTCAGTGGGTTAAAGCCTCTGCTTTGGGCTCAGGTCATGATCCCGGAGTCCTGGGATCGAGCCGTGGAGCCCTACATGGATGGATCTCTGGCTCTCTGCTCAGCGGGACCCTGCTTCCCTTCCTCTCTGGCTGCCTGCCTCTCTGCCTACTTGTGATATGTTTGTCAAATAAATAAAATCTTTTTTAAAAAAAATTCAGTTCAGAAGTGAACGGGATCTTTTGGGGTTCATATTTTGTTCTGAAGTAAATTCTATAATGCCAGATATATAATGAGCAGTTTTGATCTTAAAGCTGGAGTCTGTTGAAGAGAAAATACGATTAGAGACCTATAAGGGATATGACACACCAGTGATAAAAATAAGCATTTTCTTAACCATTTGCAGTTAATAGGAAAAAGGAGGGGGGAGTAGGTGCTGTTGGTTCATAAGCGGGGCAAAATAATAATAATTAACTTTCATGGATGATCATACACATATCTGGAATTGTCCTAGACTTCTGCACTTCCCAGATTTAACCTGTTCCTGAGTGACTTACTAAATCCATTACTAGGTCTTGAGAATAGATTTCCATAAATTAGCTTTGTAATTTTTCTTGTTTATATGTACCAGCAATGTTCTATTCCATGTGATTAAACACATGGGAAGTCACTAAATCTTAGAGACTCTTTAGAATTTCGTAAATCTGTTATTTTTTGGCCTCAATTTTTAGTTGCCTTGGCTAGGCTGTGTCAGTGTATAGAACTATCTAATGTTTTCTTCCATATGCTATATGCATATGATTTAAGAAATTCAAGCAATATAGAAATGAATAAAAGGAGGGCAATAAATTTTCCTTACCTTAGTCCCTCACATAGTCTCTCTCTCTTTTTTTTTTTAATTATTTTTTGTTATTTGTAAAGTTGTTCTTGAACATATTTTTAAAAAATTAAGAATACTTCAAGGCTTTTAACACAAAAGCAGTCTCCTACCCCAGCCTAGAGTTTTACTTCCCAAACTTTTCAGAGTTTTTTGGGATATCTGTCTTCTTTTTTAAATGTAGGTTTATGGTATTTCCTGATTTATCGGTTTACATCTTTTACAGATCTGTTATAGAAAATGAGAATTTAAATTAGCGTTCTAATACCGCTTCCTGTCCCCAGTTTCTCTTCCTCTGTTCTCCCAGTGTAGGTACACCATAGTTGTTGGTTAAATCAGTATTCACTGTTTAATTATTGTTCACTTATGGCACGAAAAATAAATACAGATCTGGTCTTGGTCCCTCGTTAATTACTTCATTGGTTTGGTTATCATGTACCAATTCTTCCCAAACTTTTTTGTTTAAGATTTTATTTATTTATTTGACAGAGAGAGAGGGATCACAAGTAGGCAGAGAGGCAGGCAGAGAGGGCAGGGGGAGCAGGCTCCCTGCTGAGTAGAGAGCCCAGTGCGCCTGGATCCCAGGACCCTGAGATCATGATCTGAGCCAAAGGCAGAGGCTTAACCCACTGAGCCACGCAGGCACCCCTCTTCCCAAACTCTTGACAGATTTATAAAACCCATCTGATTTCTGTTTTTCACATGGCCAAACAGTTGCCCTCCTCTTGAAACATCCATCTTGTAGCCCTCTGTGACCTCCTGCTCTAGTCTGGATTATTTGTTCTCTAGGCCTTCTGGGACCTTCCTTTGCCTCTTTCCTGGATCCCATGTTATATTTACTCCCTTTTTCTGGTGGAATCTTAATTCTATGAACTTCTAAGAAAGCATTCATAGGAGGTAGGTTTTTCTAAGACCTTATGTGATTGAACATCTTTAGTCTACCCTAATATAGTCTGCTCCTATAGCTTGATAGTTCCGCTCAGCGTGGAATTCCAGAGTAAAAGTTCTGTCTCCTAGAATTTTGAAAGCATCTTCTTCTCTCCTTGTCCTTGTTTTGTTTTTTAAGATTTTATTTATTTATTTGACAGAGATCACAAGTAGGCAGAGAGAGGGGGGGAAACAGGGCTCGATCCCAGCACCCTGGGTTCATGATCTGAGCCGAAGGGAGAGGCTGTAACCCACTGAGCTACTCACGTTCCCCTCATTATCCTTGTTTAATAGCACCCTGTTCTTGTTTTTCCCTGAGGATACTAATTGATGGATTTGTTGCCTTTTTTTTTTCCTGTTTTCTTTTGCTCCCTGCTTTGTCTCTTATTTCCCCTCGAGTTCTTCAGTTTATTTTCTTGGTCTCCTCTTTTTACATTAACCTCATCTCTTATCTGTTACCTGTTGAACCTTCCTGGTCTGTCTCTATCTCCATGTGCCACACAACAGCCTGATGAAATACTCTGTGTCTAAACAGTTTGTCAGCTGGAGAGTCACTAAACAGAGACCCGATCATTTTGGTGGATCCCCCAGGTGTCTGTTCTCCAGAGAAAAATCCCTCCTGAAACAAGGTTATTACCTGACTGCTGGTATTTCAGGGGCCAACCAGGGAAGGAAACTGAAGGTCCTCCCAGCCGCTGCTTGTTTTCAGTCCAGCATCTCTCCCCACTCCTGACTGGCATCCGGTCTGGAGATTTTCTGGTTCCTGGTGGCTCCAGGTTTGAGCTTTTCCAGGTTGCTGGGATTTGAACTCTTCTCCTAGGTGGCCACTTCTGCACGGAGGTGGTAGCTTGCTATCTGTGATCTGCTCACTCCTCCACTTGCCTCTCATCTCCCAGGTGTGTGGGCGACTTTGATCCCCTGTAGTCTCTTCTCTACTTTGTTCATCTCATTGAACTGGGAGGTGAGGTCATCCCTTTTAACCACTTCCAATTTTAGTCCTGGCACCATAACACCAGCTGATATGCTTGTGTTCTTTCTTTCTTTTATCACTAACCTCATTCTTTTTATTAACTACATAGTATTTGGTTATATTGATGTACCTTATTTTATTTTATATTATGTCTAAATGCTATAAATAAAGCTGCAGTGAGTCTCATGGACACAAATCTCTATTTAATTTTATAAGGATATCTTCAGGGTAAGTTCCTGGAATTCTCTCCATCTGTTCTAGCCACTCTGGTCTTTCTTGACTGTAGCTCTAAATGTCATTAGCCTTCATTATATTTTGATTCTGTTGTAAATTAAAATGCTTTTGCATCCATAGTCTTACTTGGACTGAACACCCTGCAGAATAGGACAGGTAGATTAGTTTCCATTTTATAAAAGGTAAAATTGAAACTCAAAGAAGTGCAGTGAATTTATGCTAGGTTCCATTTCCCCAGGATTCAGGGCCAGGGACCAGGGGACATTATCTGAGATGTCATTGGTTCTGTAGAGGCTGTTTGGGTTATCTGTTTTTTTGCAGGCCAGACTGGGGATGGGGAGATGTGTTCTTTTGATAGTGTTGTCTAGGTAGGGAGGCTTCAGAAGGACACTTCTCTCTGAGCTATGTTCTGGATCTCCAGGGAGTTCTAGGAACAGCAGTTGTCTCCGGTCTCTTCTTGGAGAGAATCAGCTGTATGACACCCATGGGCCTCGGAGCGGCTAGGGGATGTGTGGTTCTGAGGGAGGAGTGATGTTTCTGTCAGTACCACGCAGCAGGAGGAAGAATGCAGGGAAAAGATAAAGCATGCCCTTTCCCTTTTCTGAAAGGCATATGTAACTTCTGCTTATATTTCATCACACACAACTTACTTAACCACATGGCCATCCTAGCTGCTAGGGAGGCTGGGAAGTGTCTTCTAGTTGGGGAAGGGGATGGAGGATCTGTTACTTTTGGAAGATTTGGGGAGGCACACACATAAAACGTAAAGCGCTATAATTTTTCAGAAGTGTTTGAGTTAAGCGATACTCTTCTCTTGAGTATGGAAGGCCCTGGTTTTATTAGTTTAAAATGCCCAGATACATTAGTATCTGTATTTCTCTATGTAGAGTGGTAACATTTAATACCAACCAGAGCATTACGAGTACTATATGTGTGTGGGTGTGTATACTTTCGTTTTAATCAGGTCATCATTTAAACACCACCCCTATGAAAGTGTGTTATGTTCTTTTTTTCCCCTGAGCGTTTGAATGCTGAGTGATTGCAAAGGAATTTGTGTGCTGGCATAATTCTTACTATCTATAACATGACCCTTTCCTAAAGGTCCAGCTTTACATTTTCAAGTTATTTATTTCCACATCATATAACAAAATAACAGCTGATGAAAAATGCTCACATCATTTGGCCTAGTAATATAGGCACAAAAGGGCAGTGAAGTAAAACTGAGCGGCAGTAAGTAAAATTCTGTGTTGGCCGTGATTTTTAAAAACTACAAAAGTGTTTACAAAACCATTTTAAGTGAAATAACAACCATTCACACATAACATACATACCTGATTACTAAAAAAAACTGTATGAATACTGTACACAGAACACATACATATTACAGGCTGGGCCCTGCGTTTACTGTGTAATATATGTTATCTCCCCTTACTCTTGACCATAATCTATGAAGCTGGCATTACCATCTCTTCTTTTAAAATGGTGGTAAAATACAGTTAGAATAGGCTTTACCATCTTAACTATCTTTAAGCGTTCTGTTCAGTACTGTTGAGTATACTTACATTGTTACACATCCAATTTCCAGAACTTTTTTATACCTATTCAACAACTCTCCATATCCCCCACCCTCCACCATTCTGCTTTCTCTATGAGTGTGACTACTCTGGGTGTCTCATAGAAGTGGAATCACACAGTATTTGTCTTTTTGTGACTGGCTCGTTTTACTTCGTATACTCTCCTGGAGGTTCATCCATGTTGTGGCAGGTGTTAGAATTTCCCTCCTTTTTAAGGCTGAATGATACTGGGTTGTATGAATATACCATGTTTTGTTTATCCGTTCATCATCAGTAGACACCTGGTTTGCTTCTACCTCTTGGCTATGATAAATATTGCTGCTGTTAACATGGTCATATAAGTATCTCTCCAGGAATCTGTTCTTTCAGATACATATCCAAAAGTAAAAGATCATACCGTCCGTCTGCTCTTTCACAGGTGAGAAGACTAAGGCTCAGAGAAGTTAGTAAGTTGCTCATAGTCACACAGTGCCAGAACAAGAACTCAAATCCTGCACTCAGGAGGTCATTAACATGAAAAGAGTTGTTAGAGTGGACAACGCCCTCCACTCCCTTTGTAGGAGTGGGAGGTTAAAATTTGTGTCCTAACAGAGGCAGAGAGTTCTAGCTCCAAGAGGCTCTGGAGAGGTACTGGGGCTGGTTGGGGAGAATCACAGAAGACTTTGCTCAGGTGGCCGCGTTTGAGCTGGTCTTTAGAAGTTAGAACATCGTGATGTTACACTGCATGGTTCAGGCAACATGGGATCAACTATACTCTGAGCTATATTTGTAACATAGGTTCTTTTCATCTTGTACAATTAAATGTGAAGGATCCTGTGTGTACGGCCATAAGTATGGCCCTTTATTGGCTACTGTAGAGATTTTCAAAGGTAATCTGACGACCCAGTTTTCACCTGCGCACTGATTTTAGAAGCAATGCCTGAAGAGAACGCCACGGCGCTGCAGAGAGAAGCGGAGGTTAGGATGCTGCATACCAGCGAGGGCTGAGAACGGTAGCAGGGAGCTGGGCCAGTATGAGGGTGTATATAAGGGATTGAAAGGAGTTTTCTTTTTAAGCACAGAATAAAGGAAGGGGGGTAAGGGATGAGACCTGAACCGCGGGTGAGGTGTCAGAGGAAGAAGTTTGAACTTGAATATGTTGACCCTAAGCGGTCAGAGACTTTCTGAGTGGAAGAATGATAAAAGTTGAGTGCCTTAGTAATGTTAATCTGTTAGCAGCTTCTAGCAGCTATTGAAGAGCAGAGGCTGGGTGTAAGGAGAACTACCTAGAAGGTTTTCTAATGAAAGAGCTCAGATGAGAGCTCTGAATTCCTTTATTGAAAGTCAGACCCGTGTTCCTGAAAAACATAATCGTAACCCAAATTCTGTCTTAACAGTTTTGCAAGTCAGCTTCAGGTTTCAATGCCAAAGATGTTAGACTAGTCCCTTTGCTAGAGATCTTGGCAGGATAAAATGAGAGATTTTTAAAAAATTTTAAATCATGGGACGCCTGGGTGGCTCAGTTGGTTAAGCAGCTGCCTTCGGCTCAGGTCATGATCCCAGCGTCCTGGGATCGAGTCCCACATTGGGCTCCTTGCTCCGCGGGGAGCCTGCTTCTCCCTCTGACTCTGCCTTCCACTCTGTCTGCCTGTGCTCGCTCTCACTCGCTCGCTCTCTGACAAATAAATAAATAAAATCTTTAAAAAAAAAAAATTTAACTCATAAGCATTAACATATAGAGAATATTTATAAAGCTGAGGTTAAAACTTTTAATGAGAATTTGAAGCCATCATATAATAAATTCCAATAAGCACCTATTTTATTAAAGCACTAAACTAGATTCCAAGGGGGATACGTACTGAAAACCAACATTTGAGTGTTTATTGTATGCCATCATGTTTACTGTCTTCTTAAAAATAACAGATGTGGGATAGGCCCTATTAGTATCTCATTGTATTACTGAGCTGGGGCATAGAGGATGAGATAGCTCGAAAACCGGAGAGAAGAAATGAATGTAATTAAACAGAATGAAAATTCGGTCAAAACAATTCGTTGATTTGGGGGCGCCTGGGTGGCTCAGTGGGTTAAGCTGCTGCCTTCGGCTCAGGTCATGATCTCAGGGTCCTGGGATCGAGTCCCACATGGGGCTTTCTGCTCAGCAGGGAGCCTGCTTCCCGCTCTCTCTCTCTCTCTCTGCCAGTCTCTCTACCTACCTGTGATCTCCGTCAAATAAATAAATAAAATCTTTAAAAAAAAAAATTCTCTCTCTCCTTTAAAAAAAAAAAAAAACAATTCGTTGATTTGTTTGGTGTGACATCTGCCACACCCAGGATCTCATGGCAGAAAATCCTCCCACTCTGGTTTCCTCCTGAAGCTATCCTCTTTTTGTTGTGTTTGTGTTTAACCTTTTTTCTTTTTCTTTTTTTTTTTTTTTTTTTTTGTAATCTCTGCACCCAGCATGGAGCTTGAACTCACAACCCTGAGGTCAGGAATCACATGCTCTACCAAATGAGCCAGCCAGGTGCCCCTAAAGTTTATTTATGGGTTTTTTTGTGTGTGTGTGGTAATCTCTGTACCAATGTGGGGCTTGAAGCCATGATCCTGAGATCAAGAGTCACACTTCCAAATGAGCCAGCTGTGCCACTACAGAAGGAAGGACTCTAAAAGCATAAGAGTAGTGTTGCTTCTCTGATGGCAAGGCTATTTATTCATTTATTTATTCAGAGGACATTTACTGGAAAGACGTGTGCCAGACTTTGTACTAGATTCAAATGAGGAAGATTAATAAGATACAGTTCCTGCCATATAGGAGGAGCTCAGAGTTGGACTGGGAAAGCAACTGGGATAGATAAACTTCATGGCCTGGTGTAAATTCTAGCAGAGGTATAAATAAAGTGTTCTGGGAGTCCTGAGGAAAGTGTTTCTCATTTTGTCTTGGGAAGCTGGGGGAAGACAAAGGAGACCTAACTACTAAATTGTGCAGCAGATGCTCTTTTCAATCTGTTGATGCTCTTTTGCTGGAATGAGGCATCACTGCAAAGTAGTAAGACTGATTTTTCAATTACATTCTAAAATCACCTGTTACAGGGAAGTTCTGGAATTATTTTGCACACTGGACGCATTATTTGAATATAATTAGAGATCTCTATCTATATCTAGATCTCCAAAAGTAGTCAACCTGGAGGACAGTCGTTAAAACTAAGGACTTCAGCTGTTAATTTGCATATTTCACTTTCTCTTTTCATGCTGTTTCCTGTAATTCTGCAAGTATTATGTGTTAGGCATTGTTGAGCTTGGGGGTACAGAGCTGAAAATAACAGGGGACCTTACCCACGAGGAACTCCAGCGACAGAGACAGACAGATGTGTTTGTAACATAGTACAGTGAGTGTTGGAATCATATATGAATAGAGATTTGCTTCAAAAGTGTCATTCACAAAGGAATAACTTGCTGTTGAGTTGTGAATAAATTAGAGTCTGAAATTAAGTCCAGTGTGTTTGTAGTTAACAGAAAGCCATGGTTCGTCTACTGCCTGGACCTTCTTGCACAGAGGATACTTCCTCTGTCTGGAATGCTCTTTCCAGCCCCCACTCCCCTGCCGGCTGGCTAAATTCTGTCCTTCAGATCTCAGCTCAGATGTTACTTCCTTATAGAAGCCTTCCCACACTTGTCCAGTCTAAATTAGATTCACCCAACAGTTACTCTCCCCATGAAATCTGTTTGGGTTTTTTTAATGAGTTGTTTAATGTGTGTCTCTGTTGTTAATGTTCTCGGCTGCCTAAGGGCAGGGCTGTGTGTGTTTTATCCACCAGTGTGTATCCACACAGTAGAACCTCATTTATTTGCTGAATACATGAATGAATGAGTGAACACTGTGAGTGAGTACTTCACTGGAATTCCACATACACTGTCTTATTTCATCCTCGAAACAATCTTCTGAGGTACTATTGTGTGTGTGTGTGTGTGTGTGTATATATATATATATATATATATATATATATTTTTTTTTTTTTTTTTTTTACGATTTCATTTATTTAAGAGAAAGAGGGAGCACAAGCCAGGGGAGGGGCAGAGGGAGAAGCCAACTTTGCACAGTGCAGGGAGCCAGAAGCAAGGCTAGGCTCAATCCTAGGACCCTGAGCTTATAACCTGAGCCAAAGGCAGACCACGTAATCGATGGAGCCACTCAGGTGCCCCTTTTGTGTATGTTAGAGATAAGAAAATTAGTCCCCCCAAATTACATAGTCTATCTACAATCTGATAGCTAATAAGTGGCAAACCCATTTATAAACTGTAACTAAACCCTCTTCCTTGGCTACCTGAGTTAAATGGCTCTAGTATTTTTGTTTCATTCTGTACATGTAACTGGCAGAATGCACTAACTATTGAGCATAACTGTGTTAACGTTTGGTTTTACATCTCTGTAACCTTTAGTAAGGGACATTCGCAGGAAGATTCTATACTATATTCTGAATCATGAAGAAAATAAGAAGGTTGAAATCAGAATTTTAAGTGGAGAGGGAATTGTAGAGCTCAAAGCGTCTTGTAAATGAAACAGAGTGAGTGAGTGGGGTAACCTGTTCAAGATCCCATTCTGGTAAACTAGATGCCAGGTCTCCTAATTCCCAATCTGCCAGTAACACATTACAGTATCTCCATTCAGTTTAGGGTAGTTTCCCATATAGGTTTTTATATGCTCTTTCTCTTTTGGACCCTAGCCCAGAAGACTATATTCTCTTGTCATTGAAAATAAGGTGGTTACTGTAGATCATGCTGACAAGATAAAGTTATCAGGTAGTACCTTCCTTTGGTACTTTTTTCAACTTTTCTCTTACTTGACCTCATTTCACCATCTCACTGAAATTCTAGGATAAATAAAATCAGCAGTTAAATCTCTATCTTATGGATGATGAAGAGGCCTCATGATAAAAGGAGTTGCCTAAGAAAGTCACAGAGTGTGTTAAGGATGAAGCCAGGGCTAGAACTTGAGCCCATAGACCATCAGCAATCATGGCCGGTGCCACCTGGTTTTATAAATAGAGTTTTATTGGAACACAGCCACACTCATTCATTATGTATTGTCTGTGGCTGCTTTCACGCCAACGGCAAAGGTTAGTAGTTGTGACAGACCTTATGGACCACAAAACTAAATTATATACTATCTGACCATTTACCAGAAAAGTTTGCCAACCCCTGCTCTAGATTCCTATCACTATGGTCCTAGTTCTTTCCACCTAGGAGAGTGCTTTGCCTTCCTGTCCTCACTCCACAATTTACGTTTACTAGGAAGGAATCTGAATCTCTAGGGGGTCACTAGGAAGGAATCTGAATCTCTAGGGGGTCTTTTTCCATTGAACAGGTGGAAACCTTCCAGCCTACAAAAGATTCATGCCAGGTTTTCTGGGCAAAAGATACAAACTTTCCAACGTCAAGATTTGCTCCTCCAGAGTCTGTCACAAAGCCATAAAAAACAGACACCAGTCAGCTTGATAGTAACTGAGGTCAAGGGCATGATGAGTGCAGTTTATAGCATTTTCCTCTGGAGCTTTTTTTTTTTTTTTTTAAGATTTTATTTATTTATCTGACAGAGAGAGATCACAAGTAGGCAGAGAGGCAGGCAGAGAGAGAGGGGGAAGCAGGCTCCCTGCTGAGCAGAGAGCCCGATGCGGGACTCGATCCCAGGACCCTGAGATCACGACCCGAGCCGAAGGCAACGGCCTAACCCACTGAACCACCCAGGCGCCCCTCCTCTGGAGCTTTTAAGACAGTTATACATTCTGTATTAGATGCTTTGGACCCTTAGAAGGGAAGCCCTGTGTCCGTGATACTCAGTGTGATTTTTATAGCAGCAACACCCTAATGGCCTGAAAATGTGTTGGTAATACTCATAGGCTCTACCTTAGACCTACTGGATGGGCATTTCTGGAGACAGGGCCAAGATATTAAGGTTTCAGCAAACTCTTTAGGTGATTCTGATGTGCACTGAAGCTTGAAAACCTAACTGTAACTCAGAATTTACACTTCTAGCAATTTCCCAGCTGATGGTGCTGGTCATGGAGCACACTTTGAGAACCACTGCCCTAGATACTAGGACAAAAATGAGGACATAAGCCAAGAAAGTAGTTTTGGAGTTGATAAGATCCTGTGGAGAATCTTGATTCTCAGAGGCATAAAATGACATTTTTGGACAATTTTACTAGAAATTTAATTTTAAAAAAATGATAAAACTGCTACCTGGATACCAGCCACCCAGCTTTAGCAGATTTCAGCATTGTACCTTTTGCTTGATGTTTTTGGTTTTGGGGTTTTGGTTTTTGTTTTAAGAAATTAGAGTATAAAAATAATGAATACTGTTTTTCTGAAAATAAATAAATTAATTTAAAAAAAAAGAAATTAGAGTATAGATCCAGTTGAAGCCTTTTGTGTATTCTAGAATCTCATTCCTCTCTCCCTTGCACTAGAGTGAACCATTTTCATGAGTTTCATGTGCATCGCTTGCATACTTGTTTTTGTAATTTTACTACTTCTACATAGATCTGTGAATAATATACATATATGTGTTTTCAAACTACAAAACTAGTAACACTTATTCTCAACTTTTGTCTCTAGAAATTATATATATATTTTTTTTTTAAGATTTTATTCATTCATTTGACAGAGAGAGAGAGATCACAAGTAGGCAGAGAGGCAGGCAGAGAGAGGGGGAAGCAGGCTCACTGCTGAACAGAGAGCCTGATGCGGGACTCGATCCCAGGATCCTGAGATCATGACCTGGGCCAAAGGCAGATGCTTAACCCACTGAGCCACCCAGGCGCCCCTAGAAATTATATTTCTTAACATACATTTTGATACAGTGTAACTTTAGCCTATTAATTTTGCCTGCTGTCTAAATATTCATAATATATTAATCCATTTTCCTTTTGGTAGATACTGGATTGTTCATAATTTTTTACTATTTCAGAGTGTGGCAGTAAGTATTCTTATACCTATCCTTCATGTATACTGTGTGAAAGGAAGTTTCTTTAGGGTATATGCCCAAGAATAGAATAGCTGAGTAGTAGGGGAAAGGCGTCATCAGCTTTACTAGACATTGTTCATTGTTCTAGTGATTATACCTATTTACTCACCCATCTATAAGGTAGGAGAGCCCAATTTCTCTACATTTTCATCAAGATTTGACATTTTCAGGCATTTTAATTTTTGTCAATCAGAGATATGAAATACATTCTATTTTTTAATATTATAATTCCCAGAGTTCTCGGGAGCTTGAGCTTGTTTTCATACTTTTTAATTTCAGGTTTCTTGTGGGAATTACCTGTGATATCCTTTACCCATTTTCTACCCATTTTCCTTTTTACCTGAATTTTACCTGAATAAATGCTCTTTGTAATTTTTGCTAATACTTTATATGAGATTTTTGTGTTAGAAGTACTTTATCTCAGTTAATAGCTAGTGTTTTGGCTTTGCTTCTGGGTAAGAAAATCTTTCCCTACTCTTGGGTCATGAAGATTCCTTATATTTATCTGAAGTTTTAAAGCTTTGCTTTGTACATTTAAGTCCTTAGTCTACTTGAAATTTCCTTTTGTGTATGACATGAAGGAGAGATTTGATTTTATTTTCTTTTTCATGTAGATATCCAGTTATCCCAGCACTACCCTTTTGTTACTGATTTTTGATGCCACCCCTGATATAATAAGACTTTTCTATGTGCACAAGTCTGTTTCTGGACTCTGTATGTTAGTCTGTTTGTCTGTCAGATCACATTGTCTTAATTATTATCACTTTATACAAATACTATCTGATATGACACATCTTACTGTGATTTTTTTTTTCAAAATTGTGTAGATTATTCCTGATGACTCACTCTTAAGATAAATTCTATGATTGGCTTGTCAAATTTCATGAAAAATTCTGTCTTAGATTTTCACTGACATTACATTTTACTTATAGATGACTTGGGAGAGAATTGATTATCTTTCAGTTCATGAACATGGTATATCTCCTTTATTCTGGTTTTCTACACTGAATTTTCAATAATGTTTAATAATTTTTCCCAAAGGGGATTGGGCATCTTTTATTAGATTTATTGCTGGGTATGTTATCTTTTGTGTATAGTAATTATTTTTCTAATTGGTTATTTCTGGTATATAGAAGCACTATCTCCCACCCCCGCCCTTGCCCTTGAACTGTGATTCTCTCCTTTTCCAGTAGATGGCAGTAAAATACATTAAGATTTCATTCTTAAGACTCTTTTCTGAGGGATTTTTTTTTTTTTTTTTTTTTTTTTTTTTTTGCTTTTGGGTTTTGTTGTTTGTTTTTTTGTTTTTTTCAATGAAATGAGTATTATTTGTTTTTATGGTATTAATTCTGAAGTAACTCTAAATTATTTCCCTTTGTTTAATTTAGGAGGATAAAAAGAAGCGAGATCGGGACCGCATGGAGAATGATGCAGAAAAAGACCTCCAGTGCCAGGCCCCTGTAAGATTAGACTTGCCTCCTGAGAAGCCTCTTGCAAGCTCCTTAGCCAAACAAGAAGGTTGGAATAACTCTGAATTAACTTCTGTGAATGAGGAGGTGGAAATTATTTTAAGGGTTGTAGCCAGGGAAAGTGGGTTTTTAGTTTTTAAGTTAAATTTTTAAAGCTGTTTAATTGAATTTTTTGAAGTGTTCTTTTTTCTGTCACTGCATATGAGCTTTAAATTAGCTTCAATTTTGAGTTGAAATTTTCATAGTTCAGTATATTTGTAAGAGAAATGGAATTGCTGTGTGAGATAGTTAATGATGGATATGAGGTACCTCAGAGAAAATAAGCTAAACAATACTCTCTAGAATCTTCCTTTTGAAAATACTCTTTCCCTTTCTTCTTTGCTTTAGAAGTAGAACAGACACCCCTTCAAGAAGCTTTGAATCAACTGATGAGACAATTACAGAGGTAAATGTTTTTTCCAACATTTTTATAACTTGGAAATTAAAATGGGAAATATAGGATCCAAACCACTTCTCTATTTTTTATTATTTAAAGCCACATTTTGTGGCCTCAATCCAAATGTACTTGATTTTAAAGTGGATGATAAATATTTTGCCTGGCAGTAGAAAGTACTTTAAGAAGCTGACTTTAAAATGTTCTCCTTTGGTTTGTTTTAACTGGCAACTTGAAGAGTGTTACATAATACTCTTAATGGCAAATTTCTCTTTTAAGTAACTTCTGATGTTGAAACTTTAAACCAGGAATAAACAATACAGATATTTTCACTTCGCTAATAGATGAAAATACCTTCTATATATTTGTTCAGTGCTTATAGTGCTGTGAATATTCAGTAATTATTAAGTCTGGAAGAAGAAACAAACTAAAGAGAATTTGTGACCCTTTCTTACATGCAAAATTTTGCTCTAAAAATTACAGTATCTAGATTAAACCAATGTTAAGTTCATAAAAGGGGGAAAAAACTCCATCTTCATTAAAATACATATTTTTGATACCTGTCTCTACTCAGAATTTGAATTTTAAGTTCAAAGACCTATTATTTGCAGAGGATTCATGGGTGGAGGGCATGCATTCTCTTAGTGAACTTTGTTCTCACTGGGTTGTCCTCTGTCAACCCCAGAACACATTACACATCATTTTGTAAGTTAAAGCCTCTTGTGCTCTCGGTATTCACCACCTCTCCAGCTTTGAAATTAAGACGAGAAGGTAGTGGCCTCTCTCCCTTTTTGGTGTTAACAGGATAAATGAGAAAATTACATCTCCAGTCTTTACACTTAAGTAAGTCATTCATTACTTGTCCCCACATTTGAACAGGTAAACAGTAGGTATTCTGACTTTACTAGACTGTATGATTTTGAAGTGTTTTGGCTCCCTTTGAAGTTTTATGTTTTTAACATAAGACCAGGATGTAGCTTAATGCTGTCAACTTAAAAGAAATCCTCTTAACAGGGTCTCTCTTAGGGGTGCCTGGGTGGCTCAGTTGGTTAAGCGTCTACCTTCACCTCAGGTCATGATAATCATGTCCTGGGGTTGAGTCCCACATTGGGCTCCCTGCTCAGTGGGAGCCTGCTTCCCCCTCTGCCTCTCCCCATTGGTGACATCTCTCTCTCTCTCTCAAATAAATAAATAAAATCTTTAAAGCAAAGGTCTCTCTTAGGACAAGGATATTGACATTTCTCCAAACATTTTGGGAATTAGAACTCAGAGCCACATTTTTTGAATGCTCATTAGTGATTCCTCATCCTTCGGCTCAGCCCAAATGCTGGCAAATGGTGTAGTTGGTTAGGGTTATGTTAAAATGTGTGATTCAAGGGTGGGTATAGATAATTTGCTCTGAAGAAGTCCTCCAGAGATGATCAGTGTTGTTATGCATAGTAACTACTGTAGACAGACTGGGTATTTTTGCTTATTCTTTATTTTTTAGTCTCACCGCCTAGGCATCCTGCTAAGGAAAAACAAACAGCTGAGTTTAGATTCCAGCTCTATCTTCTATCAGATTTATGACCTAGAACAAAAAAATTGACCTCTGAGCCCCAGTTCCCTCATCTCTAAGTGAGGCTGCCACCACCTTGATGGTTTTTGTAAGGATTTGATAAAAAAATACATCAGGCACCTTCCACTGGGCCTGCATATGGTAAATACATTCTGAAAGTTGCTCTTATTACTACTTTTTAAACCATTTTTATTGTTATGATTATGTAGAGTAAGAAAACTTTGCTTTGCCAAATTTCCAGAAGAGAAAATCAATCTAATGACCTAATCATACACGGTGGTCTTCAACCCTGTCAGTACTAGGATTACCAAGCCCAGATACTGCAGTACCAGTACTCAGTACCAGTGCCTGGACAGACCCTCCTTCCCGGGAGATTCTGATGTAGTGGGTCTAGGGTGAGCCACCCCCCAAACCTGGATTTTTTTTTTAAAGCTCCTCTCTTGATTCTCATGCACAGCCAGAATTGAGAGCCTACAATAGAAAGCACTGGTTCTTAAGTTTGGGGGTCATATGAGGACCTTTTTAATGGCAGTTTTTTGAGTACTCCCCTACACACACAAAAGTCAGAGCCACTGATTAAGAAAATACAGATACTCAAAAAAAAAAAAAAAGAAAATACAGATACTCATGTGAATTGTGTGGCCCACCAGGAGTCCACAGCTTACAGTTATAAATCAGTATGGAAGATTGTAGGTGTGCCTTTATAGTTATTCTTTCCATCTTTTCCCCTATGGTTGAAAAAAATACATAGTGCTTATCTCCCAAAAACCTTGACATTGGTCAGTTAGTCTTAGATCTTTTGTTTCATTTTTCCCTATGTAGGAGGTGCTACAGATTTATTAGCATGCATATTTTAAAAGATTCTTTGTCTTAAGGGTACAGCTAGTATGTAAAACATCTTAACCTTGTTATTATGAGTCTTTAAAACCATTCCTTCAGGGGCACCTGGTGGCTCAGTTAGGCATCTGCCTTAGGCTCAGGTGATCATCTCTGGGTCCTAGGATTAAGCCCCCACGTAGGGTTCCCTACTCAGTGGGGAGCCTGCTTCTCCCTCTCCACTCTCCCTACTGTGCTCACTCTCCCTCTCTGTCAAATTTTAAAATGTCTTTTAAAAAATAAAATCATTCCATGGGGCACCTGGGTGGCTCAGTGGGTTAAGCCTCTGCCTTTGGCTCGGGCCATGGTCTCAGGGTCCTGGGATTGAGCCCCACATCGGGATCTCTGCTCATCAGGGAAACTGTTCCTCCTCTCTCTCTGACTGCCTCTCTGCCGACTTGTAATCTCTGTCAAGTAAATTAAAAAAATAAAATAAAATCATTCCTTCAATTTGCAGTGAAGAGCATGTTAGCATAGTACAGATTCTTTCTGCACTGAAATGTTTCCCCTGACTTTTGTGCCCAGACCAGTAGGTTTGTTTGCAGTAGAAATAAAACTACCTTTTTCGTATCTTCACAGGAAAGACCCAAGTGCTTTCTTTTCATTTCCTGTGACTGATTTTATTGCTCCCGGCTACTCCATGATCATTAAGCACCCAATGGATTTTAGTACCATGAAAGAAAAGATTAAGAACAATGATTACCAGTCCATAGAAGAACTAAAGGTAACCATAGTTACTTATGTTGTGATTAGAAAACCTACCAGAGTAACTTAACTATTCAGTTGAGAGTCAAACTCTTGGATACTGTATATATACGGTCTTGGTAGAAGTCTGCATATCTGGTAATAGGAGGCTTTCTCATTGACTTCTTATTTTGCAGAGAATTAAATTTATTTTAATATCCAAAATGTTTGTATTTTTCTATCTCAGAAAACATTTTTGAGCTTGGTGATAGAAAACCAGACAAACTAAGCCGTCTGCTGTCTTTTTATTATTTGGGGGCATTTTAGAAAATTTTTGAATTTCATATATTCTACAATATATATTCTCAAACTTTAAAATGAAAAAATGTCAAATTTTCCATTTCAGACCAATATGGGTAAAATTGATACTTAAATGAAAGTTGTGACAAAGTAGTTTCCTTTTCTGTTTCTAGACAGCTAAAGTGTAGCATGCCTCTCAAACAGAGGAGAAGTTGGCTTGTCCAGAAATAGTAAACAAAAGTTTAATTACACTTCTCTTTGATGAAAGTCAGTTGCTTCCCAAATTCAATTTGGCTATATTTGTTGAGCATATTTTCTTCAAAAGAGAGGAAGGGAATTTTTTAAAAAGTGAAGAACACGTAAGGGATGAGAGGGTGATGTGTGTGCCTGATGTTATAGTGCAAGTTTTTCCATCTTTAAGTAGCTGCGGTGTATGTTGATTTCAACAGCATACTTTTCATTTTGACCTTCAAAGAAAAATTTTCTCTGTATCAAACCGCCCAAACTTAACTGGTTTAGATAATACCTATTTTACCTTTATTTTTTCGAAATGAACTTTGTAGTATTCATCTGACCTAAGTACTAGATTCTAAATGGTTAGATTATCTTTTTACCTTTTTTTAATCCACATATCAATCAGTTGAGATTTATGAATAAAACTAGTATTTAATTCTATCTTTCCTATCCATTCGAATGCAATAACATTCCACTTACTCTGGAAACCTGAGTTACATTCTCTTGTATTCACAGAAAAGGAAGCTTTCCAAACTTCTCATCTGGTGAAAGTTAGGCTAGAAGGGTTTATTTCAGCATATTTCTGACCTTCTTACTGCTTAGTGGAAAAAAAATTTCACAGGGTTGGGTTTTTTTTTTTCTTTCAGTAAATAGTTTTCCTCTGATCTTTTTTTTACGATGACAGGAGAAAGGAGAAATGTGCACCTACGTGTTTTTGCACAAATGATTATTAAGATTTGTTGTAACTGAAACAAACTAATACTCTCACTTTTCGGAGTTTTCTGCATTACTGCATTTTTTGGAGGGGGGGAAATCAATAGCCTGATGTAATATTAATTATTTAATTCAGCTCATTAAGCTGTTCAGTTTTTTTTAATTACCTGAAAAGTATGCACAAAGGTTATTTAACTTTTTGAATGACCAAGTGCCATTTCCCCAGAGCCCAATAAAGCCTAGCACATGACAATTAGGATTTGTGGAATCTACACATTTCCTTAACAGATGAGATCAGTGGAATAATCCAGTACTCTCTTGCTGGTTAGAGGCCCAGTGGTCCCTTTTATAAGTAGTAATTATCTGATGTCCTTCCTCAATTGCCTCCCATTTCCCAAAATATATATTTAGTAATTCTGAATGGAATGGAAGCCTTTCAGAAAACCAATAGCCGGGGTCCTTAACCTGGGGTCGTCTGGATGGAAGCCACAGATGGGCCTTTAAGGGGGAACCAGCTAAAATTACATGGAAAATTTTGTGTTCAATTTGGTGTGTATATATATTATGCTTGAGGAGTGGATGAATGGCTTTCATCACATTCTGGAAGATGCAGGACCTAGCAAATTCTTATTAACTACAGATTTGGCCAGGGACAAGGATCCACAGCTACTTCCATCTACTTTAATACCAGACTTCTTGTGATCCTTGGGTCTGTCTTCTCATATGCTTTCAGATAATACCAAGTCTACCTGTTTTGTTCTATTTAAGTGTCCTAAGCTGTCATCACTAGTTATTAAATAGTGGGGTTTGAATATTTGTTTTGGATATGGAGGAAGAGTTTGTTTAGGGGGAATTTTTTGTTGTTGGGTTTTTACCATTTTAACTCTGACCTTGGCATAATCACTGCCACATTTATACAGTGTAAAAAATTACTTAACCATGAAACTATGCAGTGGCATTGAGCTCTCCAGCACATGTAGGTACTTTGAAATTTAACCCAAAAGTACAGTTTTGATAATTTGGCTACTCCGATTACATGTTCCAACTCTTTGAGATTGTATGGTTTATTTCACATTGGCATGATTTTGCAGCATTCAGTAAATTATGTTTAGCTTATGATAGCTAACACTTAAAATTAGTGTAAATATTTTAACATTTTTGCTCAGTTAATTCAAATTTCCTTAAAAATATTGTGATAATTTAGCCCTGTCACAGTTTTCATCAAAATTTGAAATTACCTAATTCATAAATGGAAATTTAAGATGTTTGTTTTAAAACCAGGAGTAATATTTTTTAATTACATGAACTCAGTTAAGATTATTCTAGGGGCGGGTGGGTGGCTCAGTCTGTTAACACTGGTCCAACTCTTGATTTGGGCTTAGGTCATGGTCTCAGGGTCATGAGATCAAGCCCCACGTCAGACTCTGTGCTGGGTAAGGAGCCTGCTTAGGATTCTCTCTCCTCCCTTTGTCCATTCCCCCATCTCCCTCCCCCACCACCTACTCTGGATCACGTTTTCTCTCTCTCAAAAAAAAATTTTTTTTTTAATTATTCTATTAAATAGAAGTATTTTCTTCCAATTCTTTTTGTGTGTGTTAAGGTTATAGTGAAGAAATCCATTAAATTTCATTGTAGGATCTAAACATTTATGTAGTTCATTTAAAAAGTCAAGAATTTGGAAAGGAATTTAAATTAACTTAGTATTTGTTAGTTTTAAAACTTACTAAATTGCTTTAATGTAGTTTAATAAACAGTGAAAAGAAAGGACGGGGTTTTTTGTTGGTTGTATCTGCCTTAATTTTTCAAGGACCTGTATGATTTCAAACAGGGACAAGAAGGTGCTTTGTTTTGTTTTAAATGCATTTTTCTCCTTAATATTCTCTCTGCAGGATAACTTCAAACTAATGTGTACTAATGCTATGATTTACAACAAACCTGAGACCATTTATTATAAAGCTGCAAAGAAGCTGTTGCACTCAGGGATGAAAATTCTTAGCCAGGTAAAGGAAGTTCTTTGTCATAAATAGTAACTGTTATAAAATCTGTATGCCTTTGTTTTTTGGTTAGAGCGATAGAGATCCAGTACAATATTAGTTTTATAGGCAGATTATATTAAAGGAGGAAATATTCAATGAAGAAAGTTTTCATACAGAGAAAATTGAAGCAGGAAATTCTCATTTGGAATTGATACAAATAAATATTGGCATTCACTACTAATATTTATTGAGAGGCTGTTGAATCGGTTAGTAATCAGATTTATATTTGCTGTGAAAGAAACGTCACCTGGAATTCCAGGATAAGATTGATTAGATGAATTATGAGGACTTTTAGAGGGGAAAACTCTCTACTTCCCTTTAAAGGATGGAATTTGATGTTGAAGCGTAGGAACTCCTCCCACTACAAAGAGAATTCCAATGAGCAGTAACCTGCTTGTTGCCACCTCCCTACAAGAGCACTCTCCCTGGAAGGACCAGAGCTGGTACCATAGCAAGGCGGCAGAGGTGGGAGGGACACTTCATCATCAAGCTTCATGAGACAGCATAAACACGATAGTTTATTCAAAAGAGAGGTTAGTGGCAGGAAAGAATAGGTGCCATCTCAGAACAACCACTGATGAAAGGCATGGTTGGGAGGGGGATTGAGGGCCTCGCTGTGCACCTGCTGGGAGAAAAGGAGAGCTCACAAAATAAGTCGTGTCTTTTGAGGTCTTACTCATGGCTCTGAGTAGGATGGGAAATGAACTGAGATGATCCTGGAGCCTTACCGCAGAAGGAAGTTGGAGTTCTAGTTTTAGCTCTTGCTCTTAGTTGTGGACCTCGGGCAAGACATGAACCACACTGGGCCTTGGTGTTCTCACGTGTGTAGAAGAAGGTTTAAAGTGCAGTCTCCCAAGATAATTGCGAGCATTAGGATGCCAGCTCTCAGAGCTAGGGTAGGCAGGAGACTACAAGAAAGGAGAGCAAGAGAGGAAAGGGATTTTGCGAAGAAGAGACGAGTGGGGGTATAAGTCAAGAAGCATGAGGAAGAAATCAGAATGAAGAGCTTGGGCCCAGACTCAGATGAGTTAGAGGAGAGTAGGAATGAGTCATGTGTAGATGCACACAGTTTCCCACTTGTTACAGTGACCATCTGTATCACAGTTTTACATTTGAAGAATTGTCTTGGTGTGCAGATGTCTGAGTATGGGCTTGGCTCTCAATGATTCTCAGATTCATTTAACTGGGAAGGAAAAACATTTGCATTGGTGATGATTCTCGTACTCCTAATATTCAGGCGGCATCAGGTCCTGCCCTTTCCTACAGACTTAAGAAACTGTAATGTAAACCAGTTACCCGTCTTTGGCAAAAATCTACAAAGGGGACTATAAAATGTTGATCCCACTCCTTGCAGGAAGACTTAATCCAGCCCCAAGCCATATTCCAGGTTTAAAAATCTGCAAATGCTTGTTATTACATTTGAAATGAAAGTGCATCCTGCAGATGTAGTCTTTAGTCACTCCAAAATGTGCACATTAAATTTTTGGGAGAAGTTGAAGTTGCAGTATCCCAAGTAAATTCATCAACTTTGATTTACCATTATATTCTTTTCTTCACATAATATAGTTAATATAACATGCAAAAGATTCCAGTATCTCTTGAATTTTATTGGGGGTGGGATGGCTGGAAGCACAGAAAATAAACTTTCTTCTCCACTTTCCCTTTTCTCTCTCTGTTGTCTTCCTTTTTTTTCAGATCTCTTCCTGTTGAGGAGCCCTACCCATCCTGTGTTATAGCTTCCTGTTGACTGTTCTCTCCACCCTAAATGGGAGGGATCCTTACAACAGTGATTTTTAAATGTTTAAATTTAGATCTTCTGAGTTAACTCTTCTAATAGCGGTACTCCCAAGGGAGGCCAGCACACCCTTCCCATGAATGGTGTCTTTTTAAAAGATCACTGGTTTTGAATGTTCAGTGTAAAGATTATAGAGCAGTCATTTATCATTTTTTTCATATACACACAAGTAGCGACTATTAGTAGACATTTTTATGAAGAGTGGACATAGTCGAATAACTTTTTTGCTCGCCAAGATAAATACTAGAATGCTGCATTATACTACAAAGAATAATGCAGACTACTCTTTGTAGCACAGTAGCTTTAGAATCAAAGTTCAAGTCCTGGCTGTGCACTGGAGATGCTGAGTGACCTTGCTTGGCCTCAGTAGTCCTTACCTCGTGGAGCCAGGCAGCCTTGCAGGATGCATGTATAAGCACGCGAGTGTTAGCTGTGGCAGAGTCAGTCCTTTCAGTCATTTGATGTTGTAAAATTGAGGAAAATAAATAGTATGCTGATTCAAAGACAATCTTCATTATTTAAAAAAAAAAAAAAAAAGACTTTCAAAGTAAAATCAAACTCCGCTTTTTCCAGTGATTTATATTGAAATTTAGAAGATTTCTCTAATTCTCTTAATTTTGTGTGTGTTATATTTTTTTTAAATTCCAAACTGTTCTTAATGTAGGTTCTACTTTATAAAATTCTAAAGTGGAAATAAAAAGATAACTGAGAACTTCGTGACCTAAGCCCATTCATTTAACACCATTTATTGGGTACTAGCAGTGTACCAGTCTCTGATTTAGGTCCTCGAGATAGAGCTGGGTGAGGAATTACCTGAGTGACATGCACAAGGGAAAACACAAAAAGTTCCAGAGATAATCATACTCACTAAAATTTTAAATATTATTTAAAATAAGACATGTTTTTAAAAATCAAATTGGCACATTCTTTTAAATACTATTCAGTTTGATAAGGATTCAGAGAGACTTTAAAACATTGATATATGCATTGATAAAACTTCTCTGGAGAGTAATTTGGCAGTAAATATCAAAACCTGATGACCTACTGTTTTCACTTCTAGGATTTTTTTTTTAATATAGTTAACATCCAGTATCACTTTTGGGAATTCATCCTAAAGAGATATTCTTGGAGAGATTTATTTACAGTGATGTTTATGAGAACTATTTTTAATAGTGGGAACTTGGAAATAATTTAAATGTCCAATAGTGGAATGTTAATTAGACCATGGTACACAGGATTAAATACGATACACTTGTTAAAAAGTCTTTAAAGAGTATTTACTGATGTGGAAGGAAAATTATTATAATTCATTAATGAAAAAAATGCATGTTACCAAATATACAGTATAATTATAATTTGTTAGTATGTATAATGCTTAGAGGAATAGAGGCTTAGTGATAAATTAACAAGGTTTATATTTTCTCCTCTACCCAAATCTTTGTCTACAATGAAATATATTACTTGGATAGTTTTAAGATTACCTTAAAATAAAAGTTCAATAAAAACAGCAGGTCCTCATTCTGGAAGCTCTCACAGTCTGCACTGCTAATTCAGCAGTGTGATGAGACAGGGCCCCTCATGAGACCCCAGAGGCCTGACCTTCATTACTGGTTCTATGACCCTAGGTGAGGTATTTAGCATTTCTGGGCTATGTTGTTCTTATTTGAATGACCTCTGTCCTTTCCAGTTCTTAGTTTCTATTATTCTGCAAAAGTCTTCCCTGGCGTTGCCATGCAGCCCGTATTTTATCCAGGGACAGTGCTCAGAGTTAAAAGGCAGAATAGTTGCTAGAAACAAATGTGCCTCCAGAAACCTCAAGCCCTCAGCCACAAAGAAAATTTCACAGCATACCAGTGCAGTGGAAAATTAAGTACATGTTTCACTAAATAGAAACAAGACTACTTTGGTAAGAACATTATGCTTTCTGGGAAAGAAACTATGCTAGCAACCTTTTATTCTCCTGGAAGCATGTTTTCACACAGAGAGAAATGCCAGTGGCCTCGGGTGATCCTAGGATACTGGAGTATAAGGGTACTCACATGTTCATATCCTCTAGCTTTTTGAAATACCTGGTAACTGTTAAATTCCAAAAAAGAACCCATTCTGTTCTATATAAAATTTAAACATAATGTTAAACTAAATTCTCCTTTTTGAAGTTAGTACTGCAAAGAATACTTAGTACTTATTCATGCTTTCTCTTCTACAAATGTTTTGATGATGTAGTCAAGTTAAAAAGCATACTCTTAACGTTGGAAATTAAATTATCTGGATTGAAGAAATAGACTGTATTGTCCTGGTTCCCAAACATCCTCTCTTGGTATAATAACGTTTAATTGCTTTTCTTTCCTAGTTAATGACAGAGTAAGTGCAAACTCACATTGTGAGAAAGAACTGCATCACTTTAAAAATTAATGACAAATATGCAATGAGAATATTCTTGAATATTTTTAGGAGAGAATTCAGAGCCTGAAGCAGAGCATAGAATTCATGGCAGACTTGCAGAAAAGTCGAAAGCAGAAAGATAGAACAGACACCTCGCAGAGTGGGGAGGACAGCGGCTGCTGGCCGAGAGAAAGGGAAGACTCTGGAGATACTGAAGCACAAGCCTTCAAGAGTCCCAATAAGGAAAACAAAAAGTAAAGAATCTTTGGAATATTTAAGTTAAGCTATCTTTTTCAGACCACTAAGGGGGGAAAATACTGTTTCAGTGCCTGCCTTGGGAAGACCAAGTCATGGTTGGTTTTCGGCATGAAAGTCCATTTTGGTGATAACTCCCATCTTCTCATACAAAGCACCTATATGGAATTGTTTAAACATAGTTTAGAAAACAGTGCTGAATGTGTATTCTTATGAAGGTAGTTTTAAAACCAGTAAATTATCTTTAGGGACTTTGTGAATTTATTGAAATAGAACTCTCTGTTGAAGAAAAACATCTGCATTTGTTACCTCATTCCATAAAGGGGTTGAGACCGTAAATTCAGCCTACGCATAGTCGAAGCTGCTTCCTGAACGGATGGGCCATTGGTGAGGTGTGTGCGTGGCCTCCACCAGACGGCACCTGGTAGGAGCGGTAACTCAGCACTGGTCCCCCCAGGCAGTTCCGGCCGTGGCCGGATGCACTTGTGTCCACCTGCTCCCACCACTGACTGACCCGCAGCCCTGAGGCCCCGCATCTCACTCTCCACTCCAAAAGAGGGTTCTAGTGAGCAGGCTGGGATTTCTGTTGGCGTAAGGCAAAGAAAGTAAATTTGTGACGTACTCTTACCCTGTTTCTAAGATTTGTGTAATTTAAAATGTATTTCATTTTAAACTTAGAAACTGGACTTTAAAAAGAAAATGATGTGTCCCTTTTGAGGTAGAATCCATTTGTGTGACTGCATTGAGAAAAACGCCTAAGACATAGCACCAGACTCAACACAGGAGAGAACTGAGCTGAGTGTCAGGTCCGCCTCGCTGCACGCGAGTTACAGGCGCTCCCGGGCCGCCAGAGCAACAGAGCTTTAATGGGCCACCGTAGTGCCAATGGCTCCGATTGAGTTGTGCTCCCGTTTGGAACTCATCTTAATGTTTTTATCTTATTATTTTTTTTTTTTTTTTACTTAGTATTAATGTGTGTTTACAGGAAAGACAAAGATACACTTGAAGATAAATGTAAGAGCAATACTATAGAAAGAGAGCAGGAGCAGATAGACCGCATCGTTAAGGAATCTGGAGGAAAGCTGACCAGGCGGCTTGTTAACAGCCAGGTGACTGGGCTTTGTCTTTCTTCTCACCACCTACTGTGTGGTCCTCGGGGCTTGCAGTCAGATTGCTTGTGCACTTTCAACCCATACCTGCTGTAGAGCAGTTCAGTACAACACACAGAGAAGTCCGTTTTAATAATTTATTTGTAAAGTACATGATTAATCTTTTCCTCTGTTAACTGGATTTTAGTGCAGTTAACATGTTCTAAACTTGGAAAATGAACATTTATACTCTGGCCTCTTGAAATCATTGTTTAGCACATTGGTTTAAAATGAAGTGGATTAATATGTGACTTTCAGAAGTCACTCCCCTCCCATGGTCTCCAGTATCCTCCTTCTTTAATAGAGTAGGCAGAACGGAGGGGCCTAAAGGCCTCCCCCCCCACAGCTCTTGACCATCCTGAGTTCTCCCTAACCTTCATTTCTGCAGTGCATTAGCCCTTGTGTGTATGGCGCCAAGTGGGAAAGTCAGTATCTAAGTATAACAGTAACAACTCTTAATACTAGTTTGATTAAATTTAAGGCTTTCTAGTATGAGATATATATATACGCACATGTACTTGCATGCGTATGAGGTATACATAGAATGGTTTATGACATGTGAATACTCGGGTCATTGCAGTGTGAGTTTGAAAGGAGAAAACCAGACGGAACGACGACACTAGGGCTTCTCCATCCTGTGGATCCCATTGTAGGAGGTAAGTTCACAGATCAGAATGTGCATGAACTTGCTGTTTGGCAACAAGCAGTAGCCCGGGTGATATTTTAAAACAACAGGCCCAATACTGAGCAGTCCACCTGTGTCAGCTTCCCCAGAGAACTTGGCCAGATACCGTGCATTTTGTGCTGATAGCTAGCCCAAATTTACCTCAACTTAAAGCAGGTGCTCTATAGATCCAGGGTTCTCTAGAATACAAAGTCCCTGGAATAGCAGACCCACCAATAAAGCCAAAAAATGACATAATTTCTAGCTCTGGCTCTAAGAGACCATGGTATGTACACTCACTTATTTCGGGAGGTATCTCAAAACTCTCTTATCATAACATCATAAATCTGACTGGCTTTTTAAATTTCAGTGAATAGAGCACACATGCATGCCCTGCAGTACCATACTAGTCGCGGGAGAACAGGTCTACTAATGCCGTGTGTCGCTGTGGCTGGTCACAAGTTGGTAAAGGTCGGGAAGCATGGCTTTAGAACCCCAGTCATATTTTTATTTTCTCAGGTGGTATTTTAATGGCGATAGTATAGGGAATAGTTTGAGACGTGACATAAGAAGAACTTTTTGTCATTCATCTGAGGAGGAGGAGCGTATGTCAGGATAAGCAAACCTGAGAATGTTACTTTATAAACACCCATTTCATGCTGCCATCATGAGAGAGTTCACTGGCCATACAGAAACGAGTGATGACACTTCAGTGAACAGTCTCCAGTACTTACCATTGTGCTGCGGGCACGGCCTGGGAGCTGGAGGTGGAGCAGGGTGTAAAGTAGGGAGCAGAACAGGAGAGAGGAGGCCCATCCCCTTTCGTCTGGGGTGGGGAGTCGAGGAACGAAAGTGAATCATCGTGTGAGGAGCCGCATCCCATCCGCCGTGAGGAAGGCAGCTGTGACAGCACGCAGCAGAAGCAGCCCTGGTGTCGGGGCCAGAGAAGGCTTCCTTATTCTTTAGCAAGGTGATGTTTAGATTGGTCCCATAAACACGAGGGTGAGGGGATGGGGGTAAGAGACCTTGACGCATCTCCGGATGCATTTGAGGAGTGCACCAGGGAGCCCACTGATGTCTTCGAGCATCGCAGTCTGCTCTTGAAACACTGGCAGAGTTCCTTGGCTTAGAAGAGGAACTGGTGTTGTCCAGGGTAAGAGAAAAGAAAAAAAACCTCACTTTTTGCTTTTTATGCGAACTTTGCGTAGTAGAAGTTTCTATGGTCTTGCATCAAAGGAAATGCTGCCAGACTGAGAACACTGCTCTTTCTGGTATAGCCATGGTAAAGATTTGGTGGTAAGGAGATGCAGCTAACGATTTAGGTGACACCTTAAGATCTGCCCCTTCTTTGTGTCCCACGGTCTGTCTGCCCTTGCTCTGCTATCTTGCCTTTCCCACTCCTGGAGGCAGGGTCTGTGAGGCCCAGGCTGAGCTCCGCACATGGCAGCAGCTCCCAAAGGGTCCATGTCCTGCTGTTGGGTGGAAGCTTGGCCCCGTTCACTTCTCAGGTTCATCTTCCTCGCAGACTGCAGACTGCTTGCTGCGAGGGAAAGCAGACCCAATTTAGGTGTGCCACATCGCTCCCAGGCGCTTTCATTCTGTCACCGTGGTCACCTGTGGCCACAGCCTCTATTCAGGATGGTGGTGGGGGGAAGTAGCCTGCCTCGTAGGTACTAGTTTTTCCTGAATATATCATGAGTTCTGTCTTTAATCAGGTATTTTTCCTTAGTCTTTTACTAACCTTTTCTACTGGTTTACTTCCATCAAAGTTAAGTTTCAACTTTTAAATCCTTAATTATTTTTTTAAGTGAAATGCAATGTGATTATAAAGAATTACAAGAAAACAGTAGAGTATGATGAAAAGGATCGGCTGCAGGTGCTGGCTGCGCTCCTTCCTTGCCGAGATTTCTGTAGGTAAATGCTGGGTGTAGAAAGGGCCACCTAGGCTCCTGGACAGAGTCACAGAGACAGCACAAAGCAGTGTGTGTGCACACAGCCTGTGGAGCCCCACTCGGCTCCTGACTGTGTGCACCTCCCACACTGTTCTTCCGTTTCAGAACCAGGCTACTGCCCGGTGAGACTGGGAATGACAACTGGCAGGCTTCAGTCTGGAGTGAATACTTTGCAGGGGTTCAAGGAAGACAAAAGGAACAAAGTCACTCCAGGTAAGCCTTCGTGTTTCTGTCATCACCCAAGCAGTTAGGGGAGGGAAAAAGCATAATTTTCATTTCTTTAGTTCTCTTGGTGGTATATTTGCAACATGAATCAGCTGTTTTATTAACTCTGGAAGAAGCTTTAAAATCAGCTATTAGTATTCAAAATGAGTTTTGTTCTGGCTTTCTTCTGTCTCCCCTTTGTGGGGAAAAAGTCACTTGATTTATGACTCCCCAAGGATCTGGGAGGGGGAAATACTTACCTTGGATTTTTTATACTTGTCAGTGAAGTAGTAAAATTAGAAGGGAATAACCTTTAGTAAAACAAAAATTAGATTGACACACAAGTAAAAGAATAGTACAGTACTATTTGATTTCTGTTGACAGTGTTATACTTGAATTACGGGCCCTACAGTTCTTATGCTCCACATTATGACTCCACATTTGCAAATATTAGCAAGGATGATTCGGATCTAATCTATTCAGCCTATGGGGAAGACTCTGACCTTCCCAGTGATTTCAGGTGAGTGACCGACCGATTGGCCGATGTCCTCAATGCCACATTCTCCTGAAACACCGACAGACCTGTGAATATCCAGGGGGTGTGGTCTGAACCGGAGGGGTAACCCGGGGACTCCTGAGACACGTGTAAGTCCTATGGGGAATAAGGTCACCTCAGGGAGGAAGCGAAGGGCAGGAGCATTTCATTTCACTGTGTTCTTGATGCTCTTTAGTTTGCTCGAGGCGATAAAGGTGTCACTGGTAAATCTGTAAAGAGGGTGACGGACCTAGACGGAGATTCTCACACCTGGCACATAAAGTGAGGCGTGTCTGATGGAAACAGTTGACTGGGATAGAAGGATTCAGCCAGTGGACGATGTATATGGAAGTGACATTCCAGCTCTCTCTGTTTCAGCATCCATGAGTTTTTGGCCACATGCCAGGATTATCCTTATGTGATGGCAGACAGTTTACTGGATGTTTTAACGAAAGGAGGCCATTCTAGAACCCTGCAAGAGTTGGAGATGGTAAGAAAGCTGCTCAAGAAATGGGTAATTTATTGTTGGCTCTGAGCATTAGTCACTCAGTGTTATGAAACCATGGGAGTCACCAGGATGACAACTGAGCTGCATTCCCCTGAAAAGCCAGGCCAGCCTGGGTGGGGACCACGGGTGGAGGACAATGAACGGAAATAGTAAGTCGGCTACCAGGGTCTTTGAGGGCCAGAAGACCATCATTATCTCCCGATCTTGGGAATGTAGGAATCAGAATGGAGTTAACGACTCAGAATTCAGCTGGTGCTCTGTATGCTAACAAAAAAGGAAAGTCTTGCTCACTGGCTTGAAACTGAGTTGACTAAAATGATAATGTCCTTTCCTTTATTATTCGGTAACAACACAACAGTGGGGTCACAAGGAAAAAAGTAAGAAGTTTCCTCTTTGCTCCCTGCTGTTAACACTTGTAAACTGTCTCCAGTTTAGTTGGCCATAGTTCATCATCTGGAATAATCACACCCTTAGCTCAAAGATTAGAACCAGAAAATGTCCCTCCTGATAAATAGAAGAGAGTCAAGCTCCACAATGTCCTTGTCACCGTAGTTAGAACCCTGTGTGTCTCTCCAGGGGTCCTCAGTTCCTGAGGGCTGTGGCTGCTATTGGCTTGTCCTCTGCCCCCACGTGGCTGCTGGGCCCTGGGTGACTCGGCAGTGCTGGGTCAGCACCTCGGGTTCAGCGAGAATTGCTGTACAGCCTTCATGCAGGAACGACTTTCCTCACGTGACCTAAAAAAAAATGCCACTTCACAGCTGTTCAGAAATATTTTTCCTCTAACCCTTCCATGAATCTGAATTAATTGATAGTCTTCAGCTACAATTGAATAGCTTTCCTTTGGTTGGGTAGGGCAGTAGATTTCAGATCTAAAGTTTCTCTGTCCGTTGATCCAGCATATCTTTGCAGACTGTGTCTTAGAAAATTTTAAAAAGTTATATATAAGGATACATTATTTATAATTTTAAAAAATTGGGAATTGGTGAAAAAAATCATAATATAGCCTTTCAAAAAGATCACTTCGTTATTGATTTTCACGCATGATACATTTGTCTGTTGTTTATGTGTGTGTGATTTCTGACAGGAGGATTATGGGCAGCTTTCACATTCTCCATAGCATTTGAATATTTTACAGTAATCCTCTCTTATCCGAGAATGTTGCTCTCTTAATGCAAAATAGTTCCTAGAGTGCCTCTATTTTCTGCTTGTGCTAGACTCACCTGTTGTTGAAAACCGACTCCCATTTATTAGATACTTCTGTGCTATTTACCAGATACCATCATATATGTTTATAGCTTTTTGTTCAGGCACAGAAAGATCAATCTTGAAGTACCAGTAATAGGTACTCTTGACACAAGTACTCTCAAAATGCCCACTTACTGTATCTGACTTATTTAAATTCCAGTAATCCATATTCTTATTCCTTATCTTGAAACTCTTAACATTTTATTTTCCTTGATATTTACCTCTTTAATATATCTTTGAATAAAAAGTTGTTTGTCTTTAAACTTCTAGTCATCACCTGAAGACGACAGCCAGACTGGGAACCTTGACTCCGAAAAAGAAATGGAGGTGATTGTTTTTCATTCTTCATAAAAAATATTTAATGGGAGGGTAAGCCAAAAGGCCCAAATGATAAAGCTTTATTTTAAAAGAACATTATTTGTTGCGTATCTTCATAAATAACAGCACTCTCTCCGCCTGTGGGGAGCGGGCCTGTGGGGGGGGCTGTGGGGGGGCAGCCCCGCCCACCACACTGCATAAATGTATGCGCTATAGGAATGCAGATTGCAGACACCCGCTGCTCTGCAGAGCTGCGGAGGTCCTCCCAGAGAGCATACTGGGCCTGCTGGTCCTAGAAAGATGAAGACATTCTCCCAGCAGGCAGTGGGAAGTGGGCCGAAACTGCACGTGTAGTGACAGAAGCAGACACAAGGGGACAAGGCCCGTGTGCAGAGAGCACAGTTGGCATGTGAGCATGGGGTGCCTGGGCAGAGGAGGGGTGGTGCGGAGGCCTGCACAGGTGAGGCCCTGACAATGGAGAAGCTGAGATTTTTGCCTCAGAAGACGGGAGGCTCTGAGGAATGTGGAGGGGGAGAGCGTTTAGAGGAGGAGACTTGTGAAGGGCTCTGGGGCTTGTCTGAGTAAAATTCTGACAAGCGTTGCAACGCAAGGGAAGGGACTAAAGATAACACAGTAGAGGCAAGTACAGTAGAAGCCAAGTCCACCACCTCAGGCTCAGGCTGTACTGCGGGAGAGCAAGCATATACACTGGGGCCAAAACGTTGCCTGTGAGCCTCGGAAACATGCGGCATCGTCCCAGTCCACCAGGAGCTCCAGCGGCATAGACAGGACCAAGGCCCTTGTTTCTTCCATCTTTAGAGAGGCTGCCGGATGGAACAAACAATGGGTGTTGTGTAAGACACGTCATTTCATTTTTGGGAAGTAACACCTTTGTGGATCGTGTTCGGCCCAGATTGGGGAATGGCACTCTACTAGTGTTCTGGGAAGATGGTTTTGTAGGTATCAGAATTGTAACTCCAAAGTAAATAGGTGCAATAACGTGGCCTGGACACACAAACCATCTTACAGAGGTCTCATTGTAGCACCACTGGGGCTTAACAAGCCCAGGTAATAAGTTTTTTTTTTTTTTTTTCCTTTTTTAAAGCAGATTACAGAAATAGAGCCAGTGGGGCGTTTAGACTCCAGCAGTCGGGACCGGCTCACAGCACTGAAAGCAGTAACAAATTTTGGTGCTCCTGTTGAAGTTTTTGACTCTGAGGGTGAGTGTCCCTTCATGACCCGGGCAGTCACAATTTAGTGTCCCATTACTCCAGATTGATACCGCCACTCACTACAGGAAGATCTTGACTGGCCATGCTTCCGTGAAGGGTAAAGCATGTCTCTAGTGTTGATTTCTTTAGAGGGGGACTACTCCTTTGAGGAGAGAAAACTAGCCAATAAGTAGCAAAACCCCAGAGCATAGGACACACTTAACCACCCAAGGTCAAACATAGGTGGGTCCGTGTTTTCTTTAGTGTGTTACTCTTCGCACCACACAGAAGCTGAAATGTTCCAGAGGAAACTTGATGAGACGACCAGATTGCTCCGAGAGCTCCAGGAAGCCCAGAACGAGCGTCTGAGCACCAGACCCCCTCCCAACATGATCTGTCTCCTGGGCCCATCGTACAGGGAAATGCATCTCGGTATGTTATGCCTCCGGTAAGAGGAGAATGGGATCCTTAAAGGGAAAACCTTCTGCGAAGTGACACCACTGTCAGCAGCGCTGAAGCGAACTGTGGATGGTTTCTTTATTGCATTTACATAGTTGGCCCTTGAACAACACAGGGATTGGGGTGCCAGCTGACCTCCCTCCTCCCCCGCCCCGCAGGTCGAAAATCCATGTGTAATTTTTGACTCCCCTCAAACTTGAACAGCCTTCTGTTGACGGGAAGCCTTACCTACAAACAGTCAATTAACATATATTTAGTATGTCGAATGTATTACATACTGTTTCTTACAGTAAAGAAAAGTTAAAATAATAACGAAGAGAATAGGTTTATGGTCCTGTACTTGTCAAAAAAAAAAAGATCTGTGTATTTGTGGACCAGCTCACCTCCAGCCTTTCAGTTCCAGGGTCGGCTTTGCATTGCTCTTTTGTTTTTTGTTCATTATATAAGGAACCAGGTTTTAACACCTAGAACTATTTCTCTTTTCTTTTCCCCAGCTGAACAGGTGACCAGCAATCTGAAAGAACTTGCACAGCAAGTCACTCCAGGCGACATTGTCAGCACGTATGGAGTTCGAAAAGCAATGGGGATTTCCATCCCCTCCCCCATCGTGGAAAACAACTTTGTAGATTTAACAGAAGGTAAGTGCCCTGTGTTTCTGGGAGGACGGAGGGCTGTTGTGAGTAAAGGAACACAGTCCTCTCTCTTCGAGGAACACTGGAAAAATTACCTCTGCGTGTTGACATTATATAAAGTGTTTTTATTCTTTAGACAAGATGTAAGGGAAACAAAGATGTGACACATTTTCAAAAAAAAAAAAAATCTACAATGATACCCCTAGTAGTACATCTAGTCTTTAACCTTGAATGAGGTAAAGAAGAGCTGTCAGCACTTAACTCCTCTGGATGATACCTTTACCTTTTAATTAAAAGGGGAAAAGTGCTGAATGAGGCCGTAACTTTTCCTTTCAGATTTTGAAGAACTGAAAAAGACTGGTATTGCCGAGTGTGGACCTGATGGGATTTGAAGCTCACTGGTATTTCATTATATATTATGTACATACTCTTTTTCATTCTTAACTTGGAAGTGCTTTTCAGAAGATATTAAATATTTGTAAATTGTGTTTTTAATTAAACTTTGGAACAATTAATTTTAATGTTCCAGAGATTGGACTTGTATTAGGTAATAAAGCTGAGCCTGGGACTATGAGCCCTATTGGTGCTGTCAGCTGAGTTGCCCCTTGACCTTTCCCCAGGGCTGGGTCTGAGAGGGAAGTGGTAGAGGAACTGAAGAAATAAAACAGCCTTTTCAGGACCCTTCGATAAAAGCAGCAAGTCCGGGGCGCCTGGGTGGCTCAGTGGGTTAAAGCCTCTGCCTTGGGCTCAGGTCATGATCTCAGGTTCCTGGGATCGAGCCCCTCATCAGGCTCTCTGCTCAGTAGGGAGCCTGCTTCCCATTCTCTTTCTGCCTACTTGTCGATCTGTCAAATAAATAAATAAAATCTTAAAAAAAAAAGGCAGCAAGTCCCCCCAAATAACTGAACTCCCTCATTTTTCCGCATTTGTCAAAACTCATTAAAGAAATTACAACCAAATAGTCCCTGACTTACCAGATTTCACCTAGATGATTTATCCAAAGAAGGGCCTCATGAGAAAGGAATAGGATGGACTCAGACCTGTTGCCATCCCGAGTGGGCCTGGGCACAGTTGGGTCAGAATAGTGACAGTGCCGCTTTCCTTAGGGCATACAGACAGGACCAGAGCTCAGATGCTTCTTTAAAATCCCTATCCAGTGAGATTTTCCATCGTTACACTGTGAGAACAAATATTAGTAGATTCTATTTACGTGCATATCCCTGGCATAACTGATGGGAATGCTGTCCTCCTGTAGGATGAGGTGATGAGGTACCTCTCCTATCCACTCTTCCTGTCCCCAGCCCCCCAAAAATCACACCAGGAGCTTCATAGCACTAATCTGTCAGTGGTGCTGTTTGGTTTAGTTTTTCCATTTTTGAGAGAGTCACTTAGAAACATAATAAAAGAAGCTAAATAAGAAAGGAAATCACAGAACTTAAAGCAAAGTTTACATTTCTGTTTACTGTGTCTCCCAGGCCACCTGTGCCTCAGCATGTCCCTTGAACTGAGAGTCCTCTACTTTTATCTGAAATACAAAGGTCGGCTGTTTGAGCAGATAATGGAGTGGGAGACTGGGAGACATGTGGTCCTCTTCCCTAACCAGACACCACACGGCAGCCTGCTTCAGGGAACCCAACTTGGGCTGTACAGAGCCCCTGTAGGACTCCCCTGCCCACTGGCTGGAGCTGTTTTTATTTTCCTGACTTTGAAAATGAACATTTACCAAGAATAAGTGGGGTGAAGGAAAACGGATTCTCCAACACAACCCAGTCTTAAAAATCTACTGAAAACCATATGCCCAAAGAACTTCAAAATTGTTATGTATTTTATCAGGTCTTTTTTAGAGTTTAATTTTAATCTTTCAATTATTATTTAGGCAGTAATCTTCTCAAGCAGACCAAGAAAACACTGAAATTCAAAACACTTTAGGACATTGTTTTTCCAAATTGCTGTTTTAATATATGAAAGGCTAAACAGAGTAGAAACACTGGTACTTTATAAAAATGAAGTATAACATTTTGAAACAAATGTTAAAGATCTATAAATAGTTAGTATACAGAATAATTCCTACTCATATGTACCTTCTCAAAACCTGGTTTTAGACATGACCTATTATATACACCATGTATGCTGTGCTCAGTGATCTTCTGTTAGGAAATCTTCACACCGCCCCATGGCCCCTAGGAAAGGTCAATGTTGGAAAAGGTACTTGTCCTATCATAAAACAGAATGACGCCTGTGAGGAAAGGGCCCAGCCCCTGGAAAACACACTGAACAAAAGTGACAGCAGGTGCTTTTTAGGGTCCATCCCACATGGTGGTCGGCACATCAGAAACTCAGAACTTCCAAAATGTGCTTATCAGAGCACCGTGCTTGAATTGGAAATAAAAAGGACTGGATTTCTGTTGTTGAAGGATAAAAGTAACTCAAATATTGCCAGAGTAGAAGTAGGCCCACCTCAGAGATCCCCAGCACTCCTACGTGCATCCATATTGTATCCGTGACAGAACCTTCCTGAACTCTTCAGGGGAGCCCTGCTGCATGGCCCAGGTCGCTGTCGATTTAAGTGTATGGGTCACAGTGCAGTACTCACCGGAAACCATTCCTTTATATGAAAAGTTGGTGCAGAAAAGCAGTCTTTAAATGAGGTTATTCCCCTTAACAGCATTTTTGCCATAAAATCCCTTCGGATGGCAAGGTCTTGTACCTCATTCATCTCTCTTCTAGTGACACGCAGGCACCGCGGTGCTGGCACACCCGGCCCCTCCCGCAGACCCTTCTGAGACAACAAGCCCGCAGCCAGGGTCTGAGCAGACTGCGGGGTCAGCTGCAGTCCTCTCTGCCCTTGGCTGCAGCCCCGCGTCCGCTTTTGAAGTCTCCCATGTGCAAGATTTCCCGGAATGGCAGGGGATTCCCAGAGGACCCCGAGCTGGGAATTCTGCTCTGTAGTGGAGTGCGGCTGGGGGAGAAACCCCGGGCACGCTCTGGTGAGGAGGCAGCGAAGCTGATCCAGCAAAAAGGGGGTGGTTCGGTTCCTTCTCACTTTGAAACAATTCAGGCTGACTTGTGATTCTCGACAGCTGAAGCGCTGAGACGCAGCTCACAAACCTGGCTTTTCACATTTGCCCTTGATCCTTGCGGTTCAGAGCAAGACCATCCCAGCCTTTCTGAGCAGGCTGGCTTCCCACATGGCCAACCTCTGCAGGCTTACGTGGAGTAGATGTTTTTCATTTTGAGGCTCTTCAAGTTAGGTGTGAGGACTAAAGAAAAGGAAGGAAGCGCTACAGGTGGCCCGCATCCTGTCTGCAGACTCCACTCCTTTCCACCACAGAAGCTAAGATTCCGCGGAAGGCTGCTGGGGAGCACCCACGCAAGCCGGACTGGTCGGGGAGGGGAGAGGAGGGTGGTGCCTGACTTCCGGGGTGACCGCCGCTTGCCTTCCTGCCGGGAGCCGCACTCCGAGCCACACCACCCCCGGCTGGGCCAATCCAGAAACGAACACCAGACAGTAGGTTCTCGTGCCATGTCAAGGGTTAAAAAGCACACTGGAGGGAAGAGATTTCGTCTAGCATCTAGGAAGTCATTAAAAAGAATAAAACCTCCACTAATAATACAGCCATTTAAAACAGACACCTGCTTGAGATGACAAGAGGCAGCAAGTGTCCGCTGTGGTTTTTCCTCCCTACTGCATAAAACCACAGATTGAAAACAGCCTTTTCAGCTCTATTTCCTGGAATGCCTGCGTGAGAAATAGAGAATCCTGCGGCTGATTGGCTAAGAAGCAAGGAGTGCCCAACCCATCCTGGATGGCTTGTCCTGGTTCTGTTCCTAGAAAAGACAGGTCCTGCTTGTGCACTCACAGGCCAGGCAGGGTACGTGCGGCGCATGGGAGATGGCCACAGCACCGAGGGGACTGAGCTGCTGACCCGCACGAGCGAGCCAGTCGGCACAGTCCAGAGGCTGCACTGCAGGCTCAGATGGCACGAAAGGCCTGGCTGCCCGTGCATGGCAAGACTGTGGTCGCCTCGGGTTGGGGTCTGATGCGCCTTCCCAGAAATCCTCTAGCACAATCCGAGGAAGCCACACACAGCCATCTGCCGGAGTAGTGACAGCCAAACCCCGGGAATGCCTTTGTGACTGGCATGGGGCTGAGGGCTCCCCTTCGCTTGCCTCGGGGAAGGAAATCCACTTCCAGCATGTTCTGCACCTGCCAGAAGCCCTCAGTTCAGTCCCAGCCCTTGGAACTTAGCAGTGTCTGTACAGACAAAATAAGTCCTCAGCTCGCCTTTGCCTTTGACGTTGATCAGTCCTCGGCACTCGCAAGAGTAACCTAATCCCTGGAGGGTGGCACACGTCTCTTCAGTAACCTGAAAGGAAGAGGACGGCCGTTATGGGAAGCAGGAAGGACACCTGCTGTTGGGGGTCAGGCAGAACCAACCCCAAACTGCACACGTGTCTGCACATGAGCACATCAGGGCTAACCAATGCCCGGGTCCCCCTGTGGTTGTAGGGGCCCCAGCTGAGTTGTACCTGGATCTTGCCAAGTTCTCCAGTGCTCTCCATCCGGCTAGCAACGTTGACCGTGTTTCCCCAGATGTCATACTGAGGCTTCCGTGCCCCGATCACTCCCGCAATCACGGGCCCGTGGTTTATGCCTGAAGGGGACATTTGCAGCTGGTGTATCAGAGAGGCTGAGCCTCAGGCTCTCTCCTTGGCAGCCACAGAAAGCACTGACAGCTGAAATGGGGATTGGAGAGAGCTCCCCAAGCCCATGGCAGGAGCTCTCATTCGGGGGGCAGGAGCGGCGCTCCCCTGGCAGCCCTCTTCCAACTGCTTGCTGAGCGATCAGGCTGAGGTTTGCACTTCCCTAGCATCTGCTCATCTCCCAACACAGGACAAACGGGCTTTGAGCACCAGCCCTGTTAGCTAACACCCAGTAGTTAGATTAATAACTTGCTTTGTTCTCAGTATGTTTTAAGACTTACAGAAGGTGATTTTGGGGTTCTCAGTTTTCCGTAGTGTTCTCTTCCTAGCTCTCAAAACTTTTAAAGGTAAGTTTAAAAGTTTTAAAGGTAAGTTTATAAACAATGCAAACCAAGATAATTGCCCTGTCACCAGCGTTGTAAGACAAGAGGGAGCTGTCAAACCTTTCCTGCGGGACAGTGCAGTGCCTTGTCAGACCTCAGCGCAGGCGCACCAGAGCCACGGGCCTTGCCTCCCACCCCGAGCACGGCCCAGCCGGCTCTCCGTGCCCTCACCGACACGGAGGCGGAAGGAGTTGAAGGAATGCCGGTTGATGCCATCCAGCTTGCTCATCAGGGCGATGCTGAACTCCACCATGATGCCGATGTGCGCGTGCTGCCGCTCCAGGTCCTGCGGGACAGGGCGCTGTGTGCGGGAGCCGGGGGAACCCGTGCCCCACCCCAGGCTGACCCCTGAGGTCCTCTGCCCTTCCTCATAGGACTGGGCAGGAAGGGGTGCCCCCCCCCCATGTCAGGTGAGGTGGAACTGGTCTGGGACCTGTTTAATCCCTCTGATGTGAGACTGGGACAGGAGGCCACCACCTCAGCTCAGTACCTGGTTCTCAGTCCCTGAAGGGCTGCTGAGCCCTGCAGCTGCCATGTACGTGCTGCCAATGGTCTTGATCTTCTCCACGCTGCTGAACTTGGGCTTCAGGAGCAGCTATGAGACAAAGGGACACCCTGAGGTCTGAGAAGGGGTGGGGTCCCTCCTGCCGCTGCTCCTAATGCTAACATTTCTCATGCTCGCGCCCTCCCCTCCCCCCGCCGTGAGTGGACAACCAAGTCCATGCAGGGACGAGGTTTCTGGTTCTCTCCTACTCTCTCCCTACTCCGGCCCTCGCATCTGGACTCTAATTCTGAAGGAGCAAGTGCAGCCCGACAGCACCTACCCAGAACGTCGAATGTTTGCAGCTAAGAATGAAATCCAGGGGCTCCTCATGGCTCAGTCAGTTAAGCATCTGACTCGGTTTTGGTTCAGGTCATGATCTCAGCATCCTGGGATCGAGCCCCACGTCAGGCTCAGTGCTGAGGTAGAGTCTGCCTAAGATTTTCTCTCTTCCTCTCCCTGTGTCCCTGCCCCCCTCTTCTGTGCTCTCTCTCTAAAATAAGTAAATCCTTAAAAAAAAAAAAAAAAAAAGCCCAAACCAATGGACTTATTCTGGCATGGTTGGCAGCATGGGCTTCGCTGGGACTCCAACTACAGCAGACCCCCTTATCCACTCCCAGACCCCAGTGGCTGCCACGCACCGCAGGGTCCCGAGCCCCGCACGGCGTGTGCTCCTTCGCCCACGAGCTCGCCTGTGATGAGGTTTAGTGGAGAGAAGTCAGGCATGACTTCTCACGTGCCCCAACAAGTGACGTGGATGGTCCCTCTCTCAAAACATGCTCCTGTGCTGTATTCATGCCGCCTCCTCCTCCTCGTAATGAGATGAAGCGTGGCACAGGGCGGGGATGCTGTGACGTGGTGTCTGGCCACTACAGACCTGGCCGTATGTCGAGGGTGGTCATCTGCCAGAGCGTGGCTGACTGTGGCTCACAAGCCACAGATAAGGGGATCACTGCCTCCTTCAAGGACCTAAATCTGACCTTAGCCTGCTGCCCGCACAGAGAAGACGACAAAGTGCTTATGGAGGGAAACGAGGAAAAAGACGCACGTGTCCCTCTCCTGATTTGGGGGGCGCTCCCGGCCCGCACCCTGCCCTCCTCCAGCGGGCCGTACCTCATCGAAGTCGGCGATGATCTCGTTCAGCAGACGCAGACACTCCAGCCCCTCCTTGTTGACATCGCACTCCGTGTAGAAGACTTTGAAGTCCGGCACGGACGCAAACATGACACACACGCAGTCATAGGACTGATGGTACCAGTCCTGAATGGAGGTGGGGGAGGATGCCCTTGTGCCAGTCGCCCCGGGGGAGGGGCCATGCAAGCACAGGGACTTGGCCCCTCGGCCCGGCCCACTAAACTTTCAGGGGAGGGGAGTGTGACACAAGTGTCACTTGGCCTGTCTTACGCCTGAGCTCCTCTCTGGGGGCTGTTAAAAAAAAAAAAAGATTCAGAGCCCTGGTTGGGGCAGTTCAGGCTCAGGGTGGTTCTGGCTCTGCGCTACCCTGGGTCCTGTGGCTGACGCTGAGCGCCAGGGGGGTGGGGGAAGGTCAGTCAGGAGGCCTGGGTCCTAAGCCCTGGGGCCCGTCCCCTCTTCTGTAAAACGCTGCTGCACGGAACCTGTGAAACATGCAGGTTTTCATCCACATGGACCATCTAGACCACCAAGGCCTGGACGTGCAGCCGATGCCCAAACCACACACCACCGGACGGCCCCGTAACATGGGTGAAGACCACAGCCCCGGAAAGTGCAGGCCCCCCGACCACAGCCATACCCTCCGTCTCTCCCTACCGGGCGACCCAGCCCCTGCCAGCACACCTCATTTAACTTGTCACCAATGAAGTGAGCGGCCACGTGGGCAGGCAAGACATTCTCCAGAAGAAGGCGGTTCACATTCTCCATGGTTTCAAACTCCTCGTGTTCCTTCTTGAACTTGGTCTTCCACAAACAGTCCAAGCGGCAGTAGTAGTCAATCTGCAGACAGCAGGCAGCGTCAGTGTCCTGGCCATCGTGAGCGGGGACGCGAGGACACACGAGCAGCCCCGGGACCTGCTGAGCCAGCCCCTCAGTGCTTCCACCCTGCATCCCCGGCAAATGTCACCAGCTCAACGGTCACCTCCCTGTGGCCTCAGAATCCCAGTCAGCCTTGACTCGGTTCGCAAGTGACCCATGCAACCAAATGTCACTGGTGTCCTGAGGGAAGGGGAGGTAAAGACTCGGGGACCACCACCCTGGGGACCAGGGCTTCCCTAGGGGGCTGTGCGCTGTCTCCCACACTGCCCCTCCCCAGCCGTGTCTCCCCGCTGAGCACGGGCCGCCGGGGCTTCCCAGGCCCTACCTGTCTGGAGAGCATGACGAGGGTGACGTAGAACAGAACCAGGTAGAAATTGATCATCACCTTCGGGTCCTTCCACACACACGGTGGGGAGCTGCGGGACACGAAGGGGAAAGGCCGGAGTCACTCCTGCTCCTGCCGCCCCTCAGGTGCCCCAGCTGGTGGGGCTCGGGGAGGCAGAGGGGGACAGACTTCTGCCCTCCAGGCACAGACACTAGACAGGCCACTATGGGTTGGGAAGAGAAGAGGCTTTGACCGGAAGGTGGGGAGGCGGCGCTGCAGTGACGGCTCGGCTCACACCAGAGTCTGAAGGAGAAATACTGCAGGCAGGTGAGGGGACCGCCGAGCACGCCTCCAAGTCAGGGACATAGAGTTCGGCGGAAGGAGTTTGCCCCTGCCAGCAGACCCCTGGGGGCAGGTTTTGTTCTGGGTCCCCAAATTCCAGGAGAGCCAGGCCCCTCTCCTCAACCCACCTGGGGCGGAGAGCCCCCAGAGGCACCCACACAGTGTCCCTTCCCACACCACAGGGGTCAGCCACCTGTCCAGGGACAGGCTGGAAACAACTGTTCTTTCCAGAATTCTGTGGAGATCTGGGACATGGCTCGAGGGGGGGGGGGTGCGGCCTAGAGCTGAAGCCCCCGCCCCACTCCACACCCCCAGAATGGCGTAGACACCGGAGCACCCAGGAAGCCTCCGTGGGACTCAGGGTGTCCCCCAGAGAACCTGCAGATGAGTCCCACTCTTCAGCTCTTGAGTGTAGACCTGGGACCATCCTGGAAAATGGAGACTGTGCCACCTGCCAGCCCAGCCCCCCCGGGTGTCCAGTCCAGATGGGACTGCAAAGGCAAATGCAGCACGGTTTGACATGACACCCCACGGAGCACACGAGACAGGTGGTGGGACTGGAGGTGCTTCGGGCCCCACCTGAGGGTACCGTTGGTCTCGGTGAGGTTGGCCACGAGGCCACAGCAGTCCATCCGCCAGCAGGGGTGGATGTTGAAGAGCACCAGGTAGGCCACCAAGGCCATGGTCAACAGCACAACCTTCAGCTCCAGGCTCATCCGCAGGAAGACCGAGCAAGCGACAAAGGCCAGGATGCAGCTACAGGTGTAATACTGGGGGTTGGGGGGAGGGGTCCGTCATCAGGAAGCAGCGCCTGCACCCAGGGTCACCAGGAGGGGGCGCGCCTGAAGGGCCGGCTTGCTGCCTCTGAGCCCCCTTCCAGCGCTGAGACCTTCCGAGCGCCTGGGTCACTGCTCTCCTGCCTCAGTGACCTCTCTTAGCAAAGAGCAGACAACAGAATCTAGAACTTTGGAGCATCGCACTGTTTTCCCTGCATGTTTACTTCTACTTATGGCAGGTAAACTCACTGAAGGGAGAAGCAGAAGTAACTGCAACTGCAGTAGCCTGTAGACGTGACAAGGGAGAGGGCAGCGCTGTGCACACACCCAACAGCCTCCCACCTCCAGTTCTGCCCAACCGAGCTTGCCCTCCCCAAAGGGCATCACTGCCCAGGTTACTCTCCTGCTCAAGATCATGTCGTGGCTCCCCACTGCCCCCAAAAGAGAGACCAAGCTCTCCTTCCTGGCGCTCGTGCTTCTCCCAATTTAGATCAAACCCCCCCTCTGGTTCTACATCCCAAATGTCGCCCCCGCTCTCACTGCGTGCCTCAGCTTTTCTCCCTGTCCCCTCTCTAGCCCCTGCCCAGCGGAGACCAGCTTGAAATTCACCACGGGCCCCTGAAGTCCCCCAGCCCTCCACTGCCACCCATCAGGATCCCCAGTCCCAGCTCCTGCTGTCAGCCTGCCCAAGGCTCCAGCACCCATGAGGCCCACCAGTCCACCTCTCCGGGCCCCTCCTCATCTGATGGCCAGCTGTCAGGTGAGCTGTCAGGAGACAAGTCCTGGCATGGGGTGCTCCTGCCCGCATACCCTGGATGAAGCCACACCAGCCTCAAAGCCCCTGCGTCCTCCAGGACCACAGACCACCTTGGCCCTGCCTGGGCCTTACTCTCTCCACCTCCCGGGAGAGGCTGGACTCTGCTCTCCCGCAGCAGGGCCTCAGGCGCTCCGGCAGAGCACTGTGCAAGAGCAGGGCCATCTCAGGGCATGCAGGACCCAGGGGTCTGAACCAGGGCCCAGCCCAGCCCACACTCACCAGGAGGGGCTCACACATGTTGCCCACATCCATCGGGCTTGGGCTCGTCTGGTTGCCCACAGGTAGCTCTGGGGCCAGGAAAGGCATCAGCAGCTACAGAGGAGACAGGTCACCGTGAGTGGGGAGTCCAGGGACCTGGGACTCCAGGACCTTCCCAGGCTGAGCGGGGCCAGGGGTCGGCAGGGGCCCGAGGCCTCCACGAGCGGCATGGGCATCTCCTGCCAGGCCCGCTCCAGGAGTGGCCAGAGCGCCCCGCCCCCTCCTCCACGGGCATCAGCTTCGTGGTGGGGAGGGGTCTGGGGCAGAGGAGGCTGCAAAATGAAGCCCTGTGTGCACCGTCACCAGAGCATCGGAGGCCGATTCGGGGCTGGGGGGAGGGAGGGAGAAGCAGGGATCAGCATGGTCAGTGAGCCCCCTTCTCCCCAGGTAACACAGGGTCTCAGAGCCACAAAGAGCCCCTGACTCGAGAGGTCAGAGCTGGGAGGACCAGCAGGGACACATGTTGTCCGCAGCACTGAGCACACGAGCCAGGCCTGAGAAGCAGGGGCTCAAGTCCCAGCCAGTGCCCGGGGCCACTCGCCCCTCATGAGGGAACAGTCTCAGAGAGACTAAGGCACAGCCTCGCTAGGTAGGAGGAGGATGAAGAAGGCAGAGGAAGCCAAGAACACGGATGGTTCAAGACATCCCGTCCTTGGGCGGGGGCAGCCACATCAGCTCCCTGGGGGCCCTGGGTCCTCATGTGAAAAGCGAAAGGGAAGGAGCCCAGGCGGGCCTCTGGGGGCCTTGGGGAGCCTGCCCCCAGGGTCCTGCAGAGCTACACCAGACACAGCCCTCAGGCGGGGGACTGTGGGATTTGAGAGCCTGAAGGTGCCCAGGGTCAAGGACTGGCTCTCTCCCCGCAGGAAGCACACACAGGCAGGCAGACTCCTCCCCAGGGCTCGCTGTCCCCACCAACCCCCAGAACTCACCAGGTTGACGATGGCGACACTGAGGAGGCTGCCAATAGTCAGGATGGCCAGGGACAAGCGCAGCAGGGGCTGGGTCTCCACGCTCTCAGAGATGGCCTGCAACACCCCTCGGGCCGGGCAGCACCTCTGTGGAGTCGTGGGGTCAGCTGGCCGCCGCCAACACAGGGACAAGGACCCCTTGGTCCAAGTGCCCAGCAGATGTGGGGGCACTTGGACCACAGATGTGAGAGCTCCGCTAGGGATGGTCCGTAGTCAGACTGCGCCCCGTGCCCAGAGCTCAGGACCATGCACAGACAGAAAAGGGACGTCCCCACCCTCAGAGCCTGGGGACAGCTACAGCCACTTGGGGGCCACCAGCAGCACAAGGAAGGTGGAATCACTGGGAGAAGCGCTCTGCAAACTGTCGCCTGAGCAGGAGGGGCGCGGAGGGCCAGTGGGTCAGGACCCAGCCAGGGGCCTCCCACTCACCAGGAACTCATGGGCGAAGCACAGGCCCAGCACCAGCGCCACCACACAGGCCACCAGCCCGAAGGACAAACCGAGAATGGCCCTGCTGAAGAGCAGAAAACCCTCATTCTGGGGGCCATCTGCCCAGGGCCAAGCTGCAGGCATGCTCCCCAACCCCCCGACCCTGACCCCAACTGTGCGGCTCCCGGCCGCCTCCTCCCCCAACCCCCTTCTACACACAGCAAAGGGGCTCTCTGAGAACCGGGGTCCAGCTGCTCCACTCGTGACACCCGAGGACTGGTGTACGGATTTAAGGGCCTTCAGACCCACGGCCGGCACAGAAGTACCAGACAGAAGGGCTTCTTCCTGTCTCGTCTTTACGAAGCGCATCCTAAACCTAGAGGATCCCTTGGCCTCATCACCCTTCTAGAATCTACCAATAGCTGACCTTACTCCTTCCCTGTGACTTGCCCTGCTCACCCCCCACCAGCAGGGGCCGTGCACCTACACAGGGCACAAAGCCCTCTGAGCCTCAGTTTCCCACCTCTAAGAGGGAGCTGGCGGTGGCTACGGTTCTGGGAGCCTGTCCTTCTGGGACAGCAAATGCCTCAGGCCACGTGCCCACAGGGCCACACAGCTCTCGGGTCGGGAAGGCCTGCATCTTGACAGGACTAGCACGTTTGATGGAATCAAATGCAAGCACTGATGACCCCGGGGTGGGGGCCCAGCCCCTGGTCCAGTTTCTGGGACTCCAGGACTCAGGTCACTGAACTCAAAGCACCAGCAACTCGTGCTGGTTGGACAGCGCACGCAGGTTTTCCGGGGGCCCTGGGCTGACCCCAGTGGGCCCACGCATCCCACCCAGCCCGACTGACCTGCGCAGGAGCAGGACCTGGACCAGCATGATGCAGACGAAGATGAGGCTGGCACAGGCAAAATAGTGGCGGGCCCGGGGGATGGGCGCCAGGCGGTACTGGGGGGCGACAGGGACGGTCAGGGCCACTCGCTCCGGCCCCCTCCCAGCCCACCCCGGCTCCAGTTAACCAAAACTGACACCCTGGGGGCACCTGGGTGTCTCCCTCGGTTAAACATTCAGCTCAGGTCATGAGCTAAGGTCATGATCTCAGGGTCCCCCTCAGCAGGGGTCTGCTTCTCCCTCTCCCTCTGTCCTCCCCTGTCTCATTCGTGCGCACATTCTCTCTCAAACAAATAAATCAATTTTTTTTTGAAGATGTTATTTATTTACTTGACAGAGAGAGAGATCACAAGTAGGCAGAGAGGCAGGCGGGGTAGGGGGGAGAAGCAGGCTCCCTGCTGAGCAAAGAGTCTGATATGGGGCTCCATCCCGGGACCCTGGGATCATGACCTGAGCCAAAGGCAGAGGCTTTACCCACTGAGCCACCCAGGCGCCCCGACAAATAAATCAATCTTTAAAAAAACAAACACACCTCACACCCTCCTTGAGTTCCAGGTGATGATGGGGCATCATCATGACCAAAGGACCTTCATTTGGTTCCTTGAGGCCTAGAACCCATCCCTTCCCCTCCCCCACCCAGCCCAGGTCTCTGACTCTACTTCCCAGGTGCCTGAGAAGCCCATGGCCCCAAGCTTATGGACAGGAACCAAATCTGAACTCTGGGTCTTGTCGTGAGTCTGTCCTCCCCCAAACCCAGGAGTAAGGCCAGGCCTAAGCTCCTAGCTAGCAGGGCGGGGGGGGGGGGGGGGGGGACACCGTGCTGCCTACACCCCTACACCAGGCACAATCTCATGACCTCGGGACACAAGGGCTCCTGCCACGGGTGAGCGGACTGGGGCTCAGAGAGTCCAGCAGGCTGCCCGGAGTCACACAGCTGCTGGAAGGCCTGCTGGGCAGGCTTCCCTCAGTGCCCAAGCTCCTCACCGAGGTAGCCCCGGACTTAGGAAGCCCCAGCCAGAGAAAGACACCCCCCCACTACCAATGCTGGAGGCTGAGAGAGGAAAGAGGTCCTAGCACCAGAGCTCTAGGGCCCGGGGCCACCCTCTCGGGGCCCCCTTGTCCAGCTCGATGAGGTTTCAAGGACATACATATGTGCCTGGGACACAGCCAGAAACCAGTAGGTCATCAATAAATAAGTAAAACAGCTATAGGCTATACAGTGTTACAGCCCGAAAGCATGTAGTTGTAGCAGCCAGAAGGGAGAACCAGGCCATGGTGCACACCGGCCCCTGAGGCTGAGGTTCTAGCCTGTGAGGGAGCGAAGGTCTCCCAAACCCACGCGGGACACGTCAGGTCCCGGAGTGAGGGCAACAGGAAGAGGGTCCAAGCCAGCCCGAGCCAGATGGGGTGACTCCCCACCACCCTCCCCAAACAGACGACAGACGTGGAACATCGGCTGCCCCGTGGCCTGCACCGCTATCACACCCCAGGCCTCGAGCCCCTGTTCTGGGGCTGCTGGGGGACCCTCACCTCTCGCTCGAAATCCTTCTCCAGGAAGATGGACCCGAAGGTGGAGAAGTCATCGGACTTGGAGCAGCAGGGCCTGGGGTGGCGGGCACAGGCAGTGAGACATAGGGCCTGGGGAAATTGGGGGCCCACCCTTGGGAGGAGATGGGGGAGGAGAGAGGACCCACCCTCAGGAGGTGGGGGGCGGGAGGGGGGGAGAGCAAATGGGGAGGGGGAGGGGGAAAGGATGTGGGGGAAGGGGGGAGTGGGCAGGGCCCCGCCCTCAGGAGGAGAAGGGAGGAGGGGGTGGGGGAGATGGGGCGGGGGAGGGGTGGGGGAACAGAAGTCCACTCTCAGGAACTCTCATCAGTGGGGCCTAGGAGCCACCACAGACACAGTCGGAGCTGGACCACCAGGCATGCAGGCATAAGGGGGCACGGCTGACGAGGGAACCCCTACCCGAGGGGGGACAGGGCAAACAGAGGCCTCCAGGTCCCACCTTGTGGAGCTCAGCCCCTCGATGGCCGACAGCATCTCCTCATCATACGAGTCATCCTCCGACCGCCCCTTGGGGGACGAACTCCTGGATCACAAACCCGAACCGCGTCACCCCAGGCCCTCGCCCACTTGCCCAAAGGCAGCAGTGCATGTGAAATGGCTCCCCAGTCCGGGTGCCCAGATGCCCGCGGGAGGCCCCGGAACCACGTGCGGAGTGGCTGAGGGATAGGTAGGTCCCACTGAGGCCCAAAGAGGGCAAATGGACGCCCGGCATCAAGCAGCAGGCCCAGCTGGCCGGCCAGCCCAGCCGGGAGCAGAGGGCGGCCCTCGAAGGCCTCTTGCCCTCCACCTGCTGGCTTCCCCACACACACCACCACCCCTGTCACAGTGGGGACTCCACAGGCGCTCCGCGATTGTGAAGTTCTGATTCCGAGCCACAGCCCCTCCGAGCTGCACTCCTGGACAGAGGATAGTCGGGGCAGCCTGCCTGGAGGAAGTGGGCCCGAAGGGAGTGATTGGGGCAGGATTTAGCCAGGAAGGCAGGCCACAGCTGACAGGAGGAGACAGTGCACGTACCTGTCAGGGGTCCGGTGGCGCCGCAGGGGAATGGTCTGGAAGGGAAGGGAGAGGGGACAGTTATTCTGCCAAGAGGGACCCCCGAAGTCTGTCCTGGGACTGGGTCTCTCTTCTCCCGCACCCTCAGACACAGGGGGCAAGGACCGAGCAGTCCGGGAAGCAGGATCCTACCTTGGGCCTCCGCCCACTGGGGACCGGGGTCTCGCCGCTGCTCACGCTCTCACGGTGGTTGAGGTGTGCAAAGGGCCGTGCGGCCCCCCAGGACTCCAGGTAGCGGGTCATGCGCACAGACGCCCGCATCTTCAGGGCCGCGTCCCCCTTGGGCTTGGGGAGGTGCTGGCTGGGCGGGGGCGGCTGCTGGCTCTGCAGGACACAGACACGGCCTGTCCCCTCCCCTTCCCTCTCAGCCCAGGAAGGGCCCCCGCGCCCATCCTGCTCCCCATGAAATGCCCCACTGCCTGGAGCACTGGCCGGGCTGGTGGAAAGAGAGAACGGCAGAAATGCTGCTGGGTCTGCAACCCCTCGGCTGCGGCCCAGTGCGCTCGTAGGCTGGGCTACGGGGGACCCGGCTGGGGGCCTGTCCTTCCCAGCTGACCAGGAAATTGGGGATCACACACAACTACGCACAGCCCCTCAGACACCTCTCCAGGGAAAGATTGGGCTCAAGTCCTAAGCTCCTGCCAACCCCGTGAGGCTCTGTGGGACCCGACACTGTCCCCCTTGGGGCTTGAGAGCCCATTGGCCTCTCCCCGTGGGGACATCTTGGGGAGACAGCGCCCAGAAAAGCTGCAAACGTCCTACCCAGCCCACCCACATGTGGCCAGCACATGTCCTTCCTGAAGGAGCAGCTGGAGGAAGAGGGGAACAGGCCGGGAACCCAGAGAACCAGAGCACCGGCCAAGCGAAAGTCCAGCCCCACCCCCTGGGCGGCTTTCCAGAGAGTTCCACTCGCGTGGCCCCTACACCACAGCAGGGACCATTGCTTGCCTTGTGCCTGCTGTGGCCGTGTCAGGGAGGGGGTGTTAGTGAGGCCCAACCTGCTCCCTGCCTCCCCCACCCCCTGGCCATATGAGCAACTGCAGGGGACCTTCCCCTGTTGGGGACGGCGGGCAGGACTGTAAATGGAGGAGAGAAGAGACAGCACCAAAGCCACAGGAGACGAGCTCGAACCATCTCCAAGTCCCCTACCCTCTGAAGGCGCCCGCCCTCCAGGAGTCCCTGTGCCCTCGGGTCTCTGCAAACAGCCATGAGGCCCGGCATCTAGGGCCGCAAACACTCTCCAAGCCACAGGCAGCAGCTTTCCTGGAAACTTCTAGCCTCCTTTCAGGAGAGAAACATGTCTAAACCCTGAGGTGCGCCTGTCTGCCTGGCCCACGGGACCCGCTGGAATGCAGCCTCTGTGAGAGTCCCGGGGTCCTGACACTGTGCCGTGCCCCACGGAGAGCCACCCACCCTGGAGTCACCTTATCCGTCTCCCCTTCACAGGTCGGCAGCTCCGCCCCCACAGCCCCCAGCCACTCAAGTTCAGGGTCTGTGCAGGAAATGTGCACTAAAGACCCATCAGCTCTGAGGGAAAAGGCGCCTGTTCCGAAGCAGGCCCCGGGAGGCCAGAGTTGGGGAAGGGCCACCGTGTCGACAACCCGGGCGCACGTGCGGGGGCCTCCATGTACACATGAGGGCGGGTCTCCAGACTGTGTCATCAGGTGAAGAGAGAAAGGTACCAGCCGGGCACAGGGCCCGCCACCCTCGGCTTTGTGAGGCCGGGTGAGTCTCTCCACTCCTCACACGGACATCGGCCTCTCTGTGGAAGTGAAACTCCCCCATACCGTGTCCTTCAGCAGGGAACGCAGCTGTAGACAAGGTCGTGAGGGAAACTGTCCACAACACCCCCTTTGGGCTTTGGAATTCTCAACTATGCGAATCCGTGACATTCAACTAAGATGGGGAAGGTAGGGTTGCTGGAAAAAATATAAGAAGCCCGGTGATATCCGACACAAAACACTCATGCTAGAAACGTCTTCGCTGTTGGTCAGAAATCGATTGCCCATGGGTCCTGCAGCGGCCTTGCCGAGCAGGTGGCCCTGCCAGCAAGGGCTCAGAGCCGTGCCGGCCACTGCCTTGCGGGCCTGGGGCTCTGCTTCTGCTGGTCACACGCTCTCGGAGCCCCTGCTCCATGGCCAGGCGCTACTCTAGGTGCAGGGATTACAGCCTAGAGAAGAGGCACCCCTGCCCTGAGCCTGCCCACGGGGAGCTCACACTGACCGTGAACAAGCAAAGAGGATAAACAAACAGAAGCATTCGTAAGGGAACGGAGAGTGCTGCAGGCAGAGCTGGCAGCAGTGACAAGGGTCCTGCGGTACGAAGAGCCGGGCAGCAGGGGGACAGTGGCTGGGGTGAAGGACCCTCAGGGGAAGGAAGGGCAGGGCCCAGAGCTGTGGGGTGCAGGGGGAGGGGCTGGATTATATTCCATGACTGTGGGGTGGGCACAGCCCCGAGATCCTCAGGAAAAGTTTCCCCAGATGCTAACTCAGCATCCACGGCCCCTGGCCGAGGAGTGGAGGCTCCTGGGCAGTTCCTATCCCTGAGGAACATCAGGGGGCCGGGGCGGCTCACAGGCTGGCCCTCCATGACCCCCAGAGATGGCAGTCGGACCAGCTCTGAGAACAGCCAGGGCCAGAGCGAGAGGGAGCTGGAAAGAGCCCTTCGTGGCCAACATTCTTGAGCGAGCCCCAAGGATGATTCACCCAGGCCGCCAGACGAGCTGGCCTCCCACGGCAGGAAAGCAGGGCTGTGTGGGCGCGGGGCAGGGCCAGGGCCCGCCAGCCTCGGAGCAGCCCAGCAGCTGCATCCCCCACGGGGTCGTGACGAAAGTAGGGCCACCGAGCAGGTGGAGGTGTCAGCCTGCCAGGCGACCACCCCCAGGGAGCAGAGCCCACAACACACCTCCGAGGCCCCTGCCCAGTGGTCCCCTGGCCATTGCCTCCTTGTCCTTTTTTGAGTCTTACCCAAAGCAAGTCTGACAAAAAGTGTCTTTTCAAAATGCGGGAAATGAGTGGTACCATCCAGGAAAATAAACTGTGTGACTATCATTTCTAGAATGTTCATGAGGCGCCCAGTTGTGGTGAGAGCCTGGCTGGCGCGAGCTCGGTCTCCTCTTGAGGTAGCACTACTGTTACTCCAATCTCACCAGGGCCCAGAGAAGCTGTGGCGCCCGGAACACACTCAGTGACAAGGAGCTCACTCCCACTACCACTCCAGGCGGGCCTCTTCCCTACCTCTCTACAGCCTGGAAGAGGAAAACCCTCCATCTGTGGACTCCCCAGCACATCCCAGGCTCCCGTCAGCCCCCCACTGCCCCTCGTACCCGGGGGTCGATGACCAGGTAGGTGCGAATGTTCATCTCCTTCAGGTAGGGGTCCCGCTGCTGCCCGTGCCCATCCTCCACCTCATACGCCTTGTCCAGGTGCTTCAGCGTCGCTTCTGTGATGTGCACCCGTCTGGGGGACCCCAGCCCCGAGTCAGAGCAGCAGAGCCTAGAGAAGGCCAGCACCCACCCGAGGGGTGCACAGCACACAGGGCCAAGCCAGCCGGAGCCCCGCCTCACTTCCCCGACGCGAGGTTATGGTGCCCCTCTCTGACCTCACCCTGACCAACCACTTACCTCCCCCTCCCCCAGCCCAGAGTCAGCCCATGGCCCCCACCCCCACCACTGTCCCACTGAGCCTCACCCAGGGACTCCAGCTGCCTCCATCCTGTTGGCCAGGGACACGTCATGGGACCACACGTCATACTGCCACTTGCGCAGCCCAATGACCCCACACAGCACGTTCCCCGAGTGTATGCCCACACGCATGCTGATGTCCACACCTGTGGCCTCTCGCACCTGCCTGGGGAGAGCAGTCCCATCACCCCATCCCACCCAGGACTGAGGAGAGACCCAGGCAAGCCAGGTGCACCCCCAAGCCTCAGCTTCCTCATCTGCAAAGTAGGTACAACGCATTCCCCTGGGAAGCAGAAGGGGTCTGTGATGGGAACGGGACCCTGCGCCCGCCCATGGTACCTACTTAATGGCCTCGCAGATGTCCAGCCCCATCTTCACGCAGTTCCGGGCATGGGTGGGCAGGGACACAGGCAGACCCGACACACAATAGTAGCAGTCGCCCAGGATCTTGATCCGCATACACTCGTTGGCCTACAGGGCAGGGCAAGCAGCAGCCTGGTCGGCACACAGCTACAACCTGGGGTCAGCGTGTGCTGGCCACCTCCCTGCACCCTTCAGGGAGAGCCATGCTCCTTCCTAGCCCGAGGCCCCTTCTGGGTGACCAGCCACCAGGAGCTGCTTCCAGGCCTGGGAAAAGCACTGGGGACAGGGAAGTCTCTAAGCAAACACCAGGGACTACAGTGAGTATTACTAAAGATGGACACCGGAGTGCCCCTTGGGGGAGTGCTGTCCTGGCTTCATTCAGTCTTGCAGTGTTGAAATGTGTACTGAGCACAGGGCCCTGCCCCAGGCACCAGCACACAGCAGTGAGCAAAACAGACAAAGCTCCCTACAACATGTGGCTCACACGCCAGTGGCAGTTAGATGCTAAACTAGATAAATAAAACCCAGAGATACCTGGTACTGATAAGTACTGAGGAGGCAAATGAAAGGCAGGAGGGGACAGGAAGCTCCAGGAGACCAGAGAAGGCCTCCCAGAAAAGGAGACATTTGGGAAAGACCCCAAGGAACTGAGGGAAGAAGCCACACCAGTATCTGAGGAAGAGTGTTCCAGGCAGATGAAAGGCGCAGCATGTGCAAAGGCCCCGTGGTCAGAAAGCTGTTTGAGACCCAACAAGCAGCCTGTGCAGCTAAAGTAGAGTAAGTAGAGGACATGAAGACCAGTGCCACAAGACAAGGGGAGAAACGGCCAAGTGACCAGGGATGTAGACTGGCAGGGTCTGGGGAGTGTGGAAAGAACAGAAAGATGGAACCAAACACTGAGGCTGGGGTCACATAGGAAAATGCCCCTGAGGGGAAGAGGGGCCCAGACAGGGGCCTCTGACGTTCCATCTGAGGTAGTACTGTGGCCACCAGGCCCTCTGGCAGCCCTTGGCAAAGGTGGCCACACATACCAAGGCTTGGGGATGGGGATTTAGGGACCCTGAAGAAGGGGCTCCATGCCAGCTCCAGGCCCGCTCCCAGCCACAGCCCTACCCCTCACAGAGGCCTGCCCGAAAGCCTCCCTCTCCCCATCCATACAAAGGGCCTGCCTCCTGCCCCCGCCACAGAGGGAAGGCTGTGACCAAGAGGGAAAGGGAGGGTCCCTGGACTTTGTGGCAGGGAAAGGGCCATGAGAGACTGGAAGCCAGGCGTGGCCCACATATGGCCCAGGTGTCATGAAGGAAGGAAGCTCCTGAAGGAAGGCTCCAGACCAGGCAGGCCCTCTGAGTCCCTCGGTCCACAGTACCTTGAGGGACAGTGCTCCAGGGCACTCCCAGCTAGGAATGATCTTCTGGAATTTGGTCACCCCCGTGTGAAGGCCACTCTGGTGAGGCCGTCCCTCCTAGAGCAGTCCCTCCTAGAACTAGCATCCCTCCTAGCTCCGGCTGTGAGAAAGTCTGCCGAGGGTGGGGCCCGAACTCGCTTCCCACCGAGGACCTGACCATTGATTCTGCACACATGGGGGCACGCAGGGGGTGCTTCGGAACTCACCCAGGTGTGGGCACAGGTGTCGGCTTTTACTCAGCACAGTCAAGGCCTTAAATCTTAACCCTCAGGTCATTACTTAGCGGCCACCGCTCAGCCGTCTGCATCTGAAGCTGGGCCAGGTGCTCCGCACGCCCCCCAGCCCCCTACACTCCTCTTCACAGCACAGCATACAGGCTGGGAACAACTGGAGGGCAGGCCCAAGCGCCCCCCCACCCCCTACAGAGCTCAAGACTGCCACGTGGCAGGTCTCAGGACCATGTGATAAGTTAACTGAGTGCGCACATGCCCGCACACGCACATGCGTGCGCACACACACACATGCACGCGACCCCTGCCCCTGCCTCCAACCCCACCCCCGGGCCCCGTGCCGTCCATGAAGACAAACCATGAGATCAGCCCAGCCCAGCCCGTCTCCAGACCTCTCCCTGCTCAGCTGGACCCGGGAGCCCACCTCACCCAGTGGCCTCCCCTCCTCAGCACCTGCCATGTTCCCCAGCATCCTCAGATCAAGTTCTCCTCTCCTCAGCCCTAAGTTCTTGCATGTCTACCCCCGACACCTGGCTCCCCTCATATTCCACCCAGTCATGCTGGGCCGCGTCCATGCCAAGGGCCCCAGAGACTTCTTTCTCCTCCAGCCTGTGGCACTCACTCTTCCCTCTGCCCAGAACTGCTCCTTTCCCTCTCAGCATCTCCCTTCAGGCATCTCAAACTTGAATGTGCGTGTGGTCCACCCAAGGTCTTGTCAGAAGGCAAAGCCCTGCACAGCCCTCCCCAGCTCCCTGCCAAACCCGGCTTTTGCTGCCCTTGGGCAGTGAGACGGAGCAACTCCTCCTCCAGGCAGCCTTCCTGAGCGCCCCCACCCCCACCAGCGCCTGAGCCCCTATGCATGTCCCCACGCATCCCACCAGTCTCCGAACTGGCCTCACTCGCTGGGGACAGAGTTCAGGCTGCCGCGGCCACCACATGACCTCACTTCCACCGTGGGCCGCTTAAAAGCAGTTGCTGACCTCTGAAGCTTGGCCTGGGCCTTCACACACCCATCGCAGCACAGCCCTGGGCACGTGCCACTCCCAGGGACCAGGCGCCGGCACGAAGGCCTATGGGCTCACCTTGGCGATCTGGTCAAACTTGCCGAAGAGCTCGTTCAGCACCACCACCAGCTCTTTGGGGGAGCAGTCGCTGGCCAGCCGCGTGAAGCCCACGATGTCGGCATAAAGGATGCTGGGGGAGGGTCGGGGGGGCACAGAGGGTCAGTGCCAGGCCCCGGGGAGCCCCTGAGCACCTGCCTGACCCCAATCGCCCCAGCCACCCCTCAGCCTCCAGATGGATGGGAGAAAAGCTCCAGGCCATAAGGATAAAGGAACGTTCCAGAAGCTTGGTATCAAGGCAAAAGGCAGCAACCCAGAATTGTAAGGCCGTTGAGAACCGCCAGTCCCAGGCCCCCCATCACTGTGGACCGCCGGACAATGGTGCCTCAGAAGGTCCTTTTCCCTCCTCACATCTTCAGAACTCAACCCCATGGCAAGACGCAACTCCAAGCTCCCCTGAGCTGGGCTCCACACCTGACACTCCCCTGCAAGGACTCCCATCCCACAGATGAGCAAACCGAGGCCTGGTTGGAGCCTGATGGAAACCAGAGCCGCAGTGTGCGCCAAGTCTCCCAGCTCCTGAGTCCGTGAGCTCAGAGCAAGCAGCTCACAGCACCTGCTCCTCCGGGTCCCTGAGGCTGGGGCCTTCCAGTAAGGGGCCATAGCCCCTTCGATTCACCCAGGACTGGAGACATCACCTCTTTCGAGGGGACCTGGGCCCCCTTGAGAATCACCCAAAAGGACCCCTTTTTTCCCCAAAGTCATACTTAGGCACAGAGTTTTGCCGTTTTAGGGGGCTACTGGAAGCTCCAATCCGACTGATACCAATCTGATCTGACCCCACCGCCCCAGGGCCAGGCGCCCCCGGGGGACCCCGCGCGCAGGCCCAGCCGGCCACTCACCTGACATTCTGGTGCCGCTTGACGTACAGGCTGTGGAAGTTGTTGTCGGGCACATAGCGGCGGTCTCCACGCTCCTTGAGCCGCTCGATGATGGCGAGCTTCATGCCCATGGAGATGTGGGCCGGCAGCACTGACAGCAGCAGGTTCTCCTGGGCCCCATGCGGACAGGCAGGGGGACATCAGGCCACAAGCTCAGCGATCCAGTGGCCTCCATCTGCCCTCTGGTCCTGCCCATCCTGCCCACGGCCCCCTCCATCTCAGCAGGCCTGTGTCCTGCCCCTGAGCCAGCCTCCCACGTCCCCAGCGGCGAGGTCAGCCCGGGGGGGGCCACCCTGCGCCCCCCTCCATCTCAGCCGGCCTGCGTCCTGCCCCTGAGCCAGCCTCCCACGTCCCCAGCGGCGAAGTCAGCCCGGGGGGGCCACCCTGCGCCCCAGGCACACGCTGTTCCGCGAAGGTCTGAGGTGCAGAAAGAGAGGACCCTGGACGTGGGGCTGGGCAGGGCTGGGCAGGACCAGGCTCCAGGGGGAGGCAGGGCCCACACCTGCTGACGTTTCTCGATCCGCAGCTTCCGACGGATCTGGATGCACTTCACGGTGTAGGTGAAGAGCTCTCGGGAGGCGTCCTGCATCTGGTGCTTGTGGAAGGCGCCCGTGAGGTTCCCACACAGGAAAATGACAGCATTGGCCACCAGCTGGGGGTGAGCCAAGGGCGAGTTCAGCACTCAGCCTGGCCGAAGCCCCATCCCAATTCTCCGACCTCCCACACGCTCAGGCCGGCACCCTCGGCAGCAGGCAGGGAAACGGGAGCCTGGATGGGCGCTGGTCCCCTAGAGTCACTGTGACTCTAAGATCAGGTCTCAGGCCCTTCTCTGCAGCTGGAGAGTCAGGGCCCCAGAGACCAGGGAAGCAGAAGCCCATCATCCCATAGAGCCCAAGTGGGGCCTTGAGGACCATCACAGAAGGCAGGGTACCCGATGAGTGCCCAGAGTTCTGGGTTCTGCTTTCTCAGTCACTCAATGCAGAGACAAGACAGAGCACCCAGGGATAACCCCAGCCCTGTCAGAACGTGGTTCTGCTGGTGAGAATGGCCTTCCCAGCAGCACACTGGACTCGGGGAGGAGGGCCAGAGCTCCTGGAGCACCGCAGGCCAGCGAAGAAAGGCTGCGGGGCACATCCCTGCCTGGGGGGCTGGCTTCCCTAGCCCACTGGAGGGCCCTGAATTCTCAGGACTAACTCAGCCACACCCATCTCTGCATCCTCAGGCCCAGACCAGACCTGCGGCTGCCCCGCCCCCAGATCCCCCGTGCACACCTCACCTGCCGTACCACCCAGTCGCTGGGCTTCGTGAAGGCCCCCATCAGAACTCCGAGCACCAGGAGGTGGGAGATGCTGGAGACTCCCCCTGCCACGATGGCCCCCCGCATACTGAAGGGCAGCAGCGTGTACACCACGAAGACGATGAACAGGAAAAAGGGCACCTGGGGGCAGGGCAGCAGGGAGGCTCGGGAACCGGCCACGCTGCCCCCACGCCAAGACACAGTCCCAGACAGAGCGGATGTCGGGGGCCCCCACAGCCTCTCAACTTCTGGGGACGGGCTCTGAATCCTGATCCCTCTGCCCCCAGGGTGGCCCCTGCCTTTCCCATGTGAGGAGGGACAGTGAAACACACACAAAGGAAGAAGAAAAAACCAAACTCCGCATCTGAGTCAGACCCAGCCGACATGACCCATCCTTTCCTATGTGCTGATTTACAATCTGAAGCCAAGGCCAGGCGTCCCCAGGACCGAAACTCCAGGACTGAGACTCCAGGCTACGGTGATCCGAGGAGTTCCCGCCCCACGCCCAGCGCTGGGGATCTCCCTGCGCAGGCGTGGTGAAGATCCCCCTGCGCAAGCGTGGTGAGTACCCGAAGGCTAGGACTGCCCACTGGCCTCTGGTAGCGCAGCCCCGCCCACCACCCCCAGTCTGCCCGGCTTCCCTGGGCCTCGGCCCACCAGAGGGTGCCACCATGGGTGATAGTGACCAGCCAGGCCACTGGGACTCAAGCTGGTTAAGAACGGGCTCTCTTTTTCAGCTGGGGTGGACCGGCTGGTGGCCAGGCAGCCTGGGGTCTTGGCAGCATCCGTGCCCGACCTGGGATGGCCTGCCGGGAATGACAGGACACAGAGGAAAGCACAGCAGAGGGCCATCAGGACCCGGCCATCCTGCCAGAGCGCCAGAACTGGCCCCTGAGCCTTTCCTGGCATATGGGCCAATTCGGGCCTTTTTGCCTGAGTTGGAGTTGTGTCACTTCCAGCCAAATGAGCGTCCCCGCACAGTGCTCAAGCCAGGCACTCACAGGGACGCTCTCCCCAGGTCCTCCAGCTCCTCAGCGCAGGGAGCTGAGCGGACAAGATCAGCCCAGGGCCCTCCCTCTGTTGCAGAACCACGGCCCATAGGCGGAGGTAGGCCCCAGGCCAGTACACCCGAAGCAAGCCTTGTCTCCAAAAGAGACCTGAGGTCCAGCGAGGGCAGGAACTGCCGGTGCACAGCTGGCTGGGGACATCCAGCCCCTCGGGGTTGCCAGGGTCCCCCACCCTGTTACCTGCGCCCAGGTCGGGGCATCCTTCATCCACGAGTCCAACACCAGCGTGTAGCCCAGCATCATGAGGCAGACCCAGATGACCAGCGCCAGGGTCCTGAGCCACCGCCGGACAAGGCATTCCATATACACCAGCACGTAGAGAGTCACAAACAAGGCAAGCGTGAAGAATGCCATCCCCAGGAAAGCCTGGTGTCCAGAGGGGTCCTGGGCAGGGCACACATACACAGAAATGCCACAGCTTTCCTCCGGTGAGATGCACTGTCCCCTCCAGGAAGCCTGCCAGGCTCGACTGTCCAGCCTGCCCCACACAATGTCACCTGTGTTCTCCCCGACATGGCTGATGTTGATGCTCCGTCTGAGCACCAAGCTTGGCCTTCACTTCAGGGAAGGCTGCCTCCGCCACCACCCTCCCCAAGTCACCGTGCAGCCCTAAGATCCTACGCGGCCCAGCCCTGCGATGCTACCTCGCCCCATGCCCTCTCCATCAGGCCTCCTCTGCTCGCAGGGTGCTCTGTGTGTGCCTGCAGGGGCCCAGCCCAGGAGCTCATGGGGACAGCCCGCTAGAGGAGAGGCCACTGCTCCCGCCTGTTACAGGATGGATGGAACTGTAGGAGCGGGCGCTAACCCGAGGCGCCCCACAAGGGGACGAGCTGGAGTAACGGTACAGAGGTGTGACGCTGGTAGGTGGTGAACAGGAAAGGCGATTCACCGCTGAGACAGCAGGGCCCCCCCCTGTACCCTGAAGCTCCGTGGGCACAGAGGCTGATCTGGGGGCCAGCACACAGTAGGTACTCAGGAACCATTTGCTGAACACAGAAACCAATGTCCTGTGGTTTATAGGCACACAGATCCAGACAGCAAGGACAGAGCCCCTACTGAGTGCTGGCCACCCCCTACACACCCGGGAGTCTCAGCGGTCTTCTTCTAGAACTCTGCTGTTCCACAGAGGAGTACTAGCCACATGTGCCTATTCAAGATTAACTTTATATTAATTCAAAACCCAGTCCCTCAGTCATACTAGCCATGTTTCCAGCACTTGGCAGCCCCGTATGGGCAGTGGCCATGGTGGGACGAGGCTGAGGTCACGGGGGACGTCAGTGGCTTCTGCCTGGACAGCAGGCTTAGGAAGGCCCCCAGGGACCACAGTGGGGCTCTAGGAGGAAGGGCACTGGGAAGTGGGAGCCATCCTTGCCCTAAGTCTTCAGCAGAATCGAAATTCCTTCTGGAGAAGAGGGCCGTTACCTGGGCCAAATTAACATAATCTCTCAAACCACCCCAGAGTTTATAATTAAATTAAATTAAATTAAATTGAGCGACCTGCCTCCCGCGGCCCAGCTATGCTCCAGGACACCTGCCAGAGGCAGACATCAGGCTGCGAGAAGTCCACCATGACCTCCCAAAGGTCTCACAAGCACAGAGCAGTGGAGCCGAGCGCCCAGCCCCCACCGGTCGCCTCACTCACCCCGCAGACGAAGGTGATGACAATGAGGGCAATACAGGCAGTGACAGCCACCAGCAGGAACGTGAGCAGCAGTGGCCCGTGCTGGCTGGTGAGCCGGTACTTCTCGTACAGCGCCGTCTGGTCCGGGCCCTCTCCGCCCTCATTGAGGAAATAGCGCCCCTTGGCCGGCATCATCCCCCGAGCAGAGCCCAAGGCCCGGGAATCGTCCTCCTGGTGATACCGGTGGGCCTAGGTCTCTGGGCTCTGGGAGCCTGGCCGGCGGGGCTGGGGAGGGGTCCCCTGGGCCTGCAGCCCCATGGGCAGCGTGGGGCCCACGCCACTCCCCTGCCAGGCCTGCTCACAGAACCACCAGCCTCTTCCTCTGCATCCGGGCTGGGCTGACCAGATGCGTGGGGTCCTCAGCTCTGTGGAGACACAAAATAGATGAGGGTGTGACCTGGACAGGCCGAGTCAGGGAAGGAGGGGCAGCAGGGGAGAACAGAGCCAATGCCTCACAGCCCCTGGGTCCCGCCTCACAGCCCCTGAGTCCCGCCTCCCAACCTGAACCCAAACTTAGCTTTTAGGTTCTACTTGAAATTTTGCCTGCAAAGCTCATCCCGTATTTCCTAGGACTACACAGTCCCCGGCAGTGGCCACTAGCCACACGTGACGGTGCAAAGTTACAAAGTTACATTTAACTACATTAGAAAATGAAGTTAAAAATTCAGACCAGCAGTCCTATTCATTTCAAGGACTCAAGAGCCACACTCAGCTCACGGCGCTCATATCGGGCAGCAAAGACAGAGAGCATTTCTATCATCTGGAACCTTTTACGGGACAGCACTGTTCTAGAAGTTAGATGGTGCTGCTTTCACATGGACTTCTCCAATCTATTCCAGGGAAACTGTGTGTGGCGTGAGGCAGGGATCAGCCTTCATGCCTTTCTTCCACATGGGTCTCTAACTACCCCCTCGGCTTTCAGTGAAGCCACCCTTCCTTCCTCAAGAAGTTCGGGGAAGCCACCTCTGTGGTAAGTCAGGGGACCGTGCACATGGGGTCTGTTTGCAGGCCTTCTCCTGTTCTGGCAGTCTTCGTGCAAAGGTCATGCTCGCTCGGTGACTGGGGCTTTCTGGTGAGTTTTGCGCCTCAGACCCTGCCCCCATGCCTGCAACACCCAGAGCAACCCTCTTGCATTTGTGTTACATTATGCTTCCTCATAAGACTGCATTTTTCACATGCATTTTTAAAATTTCCACTGACAAGAATGGAGGAAGTTTGCAAGCGCCCCCATAGCGACGGAACCGGAACCTCAGAGTGGGAAGCACAGCAAATTGTGGGTGACAAGCTGGGCGCGGACAGTGCCCAGCCACAGGCACAGTCCTCTCTCCCCAGCACCGTTCATTCATCTGCTCATTCATTTATTCCAAAAAGGCCTGTCGCCATGCCTGTGCTCCAGGCTAGCGCTCTCTCCCCCACAGAGCTCCCCGTCCCCACAGACAGAAAGGTACCGGAAAGCACATGCAGTAATGAGGTCTGGGGGCAGGAGTCCAGGCCCCCAACACCCTCCAGGCTGCCTCGGAGCCTGGAACTGGGACAGGGCAGGTGGCAGAGGGCAGGGAGGCCTTAAGAGGTGGAAAGGCTCCGGGCCACCATGATGGGCATGAATGGTTACCAGCAAAAGCTGCAAAGGAAAGGCAGTACGGAACCCTCAGACGCTGAAGAACAGGGCACCCAGAGTCCCTGAGTCTGAGTGAGGCCCCCCAGTGAGTGCCCACCTCAGATCCACGAGCCACTTCAGGCACAGATCTCTCTGGAAGCTCCCCTTCCACAAATTCCAGGAAGAAATTGGGAAGACCCCACATTTGCGGGTGATGGGGAAATGCCATTTGCTGGAGGTCCCAGGGCCTTCTGCTGGCTCCAGGCTCCAGGCCCCAGGCAGGTGAACACAGCCTTGGCACCTGTTGAAGGCGGCCAACCCCGCGGGGCTGGGGCCCAGGGCCACTCCAGCACCCAAAGCCTGGACAAGCTACAGACCTGGTTTGCACTTGACACACCAACTTATCAATGCCAGAGGCTAATTTAAAAATGTGAGGCGTGCAGCCCCCTCGTTTGCAGCCTCGGACTCTGAACTAAACCATCTTGATTCCACTCGAGGCATGGAAGCACATATGCCCAGCCCAGTGTTGTAGGGTTCACAAAACGAGACACAGTCCCTGTCCTGATAAGCCCCCGGCAGAAATGCTGGGGCAGAAATATTGTCATGCCAGGTGACCCCCAACACACACACACACAACCCCTCTCATCCTCAGAACAGACGCTTTACAGATGCAGAGCTGAGCCCAGAGAGGTCGCATGGCTCGCCTAAGATAACACAGCCAGGGGCTGCTTGGGAGAAGCACTGGGATTTACACCCAGGTCCACCAGCTCCCGAACCCGGGCTCCTGGCCCTGCCTCGCGGTCTCACTGAACTGAGAGAGGCTTCCCCAGTGATGTTCCAGGGACAGGACCACTTGCCACAAGGATACACAGCACTGCCTGGCCCTCTGGCCTGCTGCCAAACTCTGGTGTGCCAGGACCAGACTGCCAGGCCAAGAAACCCCAAACACCAGGGTCCGGGACAACACCTACACCCGCCAAGGGCTCTTTCCCCCAGGCGAAGCCCACAGACCAGAGCCAGGGGCAGCCAGGACAGCCTAGAATTGACCTACCCTTCCAGGTGCACAAGGCCCGGCTGAGGCAGGCGTGGAAAGAGAAGGAGCAGTGGAAGGTTCCGGGGGCCCATGAGAACCCAGGCCTGGTAAACAGTGCTCTCAGGGATCTAATTAGGCCACTTCCTGGGCAACGGCAGGCGGGAGAGAGTGGGGACAATAGACAGCCCTGGGCACGGGGACCTTGGCCTATGCAGGGACATGGTCCCGCTCCTGGGACAGCAGAGCAGGGCAGGGCCGGGGGCTGGGAGGGAAGACGCGTTTATCACTCCTGGAGAGGTGGTCTGCGAGCTCACTGGCGGCATCTCCACAGGTCAGCGGCTCCCTAGCAGCAGCCTCCCACCCCAAAAGCAGACACAGAGGCCCCCCCTTGCCAGGGAAGGCTTCGAGGCCTCTCCATCCAGTCACTGGTTCTTCAGTTGGTCACTGACACCGCTGGCCACTGGGAGGGCTGGGATTCGGGGCAGGCAGCAGAGGGCAGGGAGGCCATCGATGAGAGCCCGGGATGAGGGAACTCCTTCGCTCCGTGTCCAACTCACGACCCAGAAGCCTCAGCTTGCCCACCTCGGTGACGGGGAGCTCACCACCTCTCAGGGCAGTCTTCTCCATGAGCGGGCAACGCCTTCTGGCTCTAAGTCCCGCCTCAGGCCTTCTGGCTCTAAGTCCCGCCTCCCTGTGGGTCCCTCACCCCCTCCCCACTGTTTCTGTCTGAAGTCCCAAGACACCAATGGCAGACAGATGCACTTGGGATAGTCGAGGCCCCTTCATCTGGAGGAAGGGGAGCCCAGGGGTCACTCACTGTCCCTCACACCTCGCGATCAGTCTGGTGGGGGAGCAGGGCAAGCACCCCCATTTTACAGTGGAGGAGAAACCCCCAGGGTCCAAATGGGAAGGGGACGTTATTTCTACTTCTGCTGCTACTGTCACTCCCACTGTCAGTCCCCTGGGTCTGGGGCCACGTGACCCAGACTGGCTCATCACCATTGGCACTCTCAAGCCCCAGTGACTGGTTTAGGGACAGTCATGTGACCAAAATCCTTTCCGTGAGAACCCTCTTTGGGACAGTATCTCGGGAAAGAGATACTGTCTTTGGCTGGTAACCTCCAGCTTCAGGGAGACACTCGAAGGCACCATAAGAGCCCACAAAGCATGAGCCACCATGGGAAAGGAAATTAGACAGAGACAGAGGCTTGAAAATACTCTTTAAATGCTGAAACCGCCCCCACCCCACCCAATGCCTGGATCCAGCTCTGCCTGAAGCTCAAGCAACCTCCAAATGATTTCATCCCACCGAACAATTATGCCTCTTTGGGCTGAAGTCAGTGTGAGTTCCTGTCACTTGCAACCAAGAGTGCCAAGGTCCATGTTGCCCCAGTTCAATGTATCTGGGAAGCCCGAATTGAGGGTCCAGGGGCTAGGGACAGAGTCCCACTTGGCTCAGAAGTGAGAGTGTGTCCCTCCAACGAGGCTGGTCCTGGCTAAGAACTCCTGGAAGGGGGCTGGGCCAAGGAGGGGAACTCCCCTCACTCTGTCACCTTGTCCCAAACACAGGACCTGGGGCAGCAGGAGGCTGGGGCAAGGAGACTCCCCATATCTCCAGTGGCCTCCAGAGATTCCCCGCTACAGGAGGAATTTGGGGCATGCTCAGGTAGAAATGGAGGCAGGGGGTCAGCCTCGTTCCCCAAAGCACTCCTGGGGGGCTCTGTACCCCTGAAGCCTCGTGTCTCATGCCAGCCTGAGGTGGACGATGCCATAAACAGAATCTAGTGAGTGCTTGCCGCGTGCCCAGCACTGTGGGCTCTAACCCCACACATCTACCCTACAGGGGAAGGACAGCTGCTTTTCCCTTTTATGGGTGTGGGAACCCAGAGGTTCAGTCATTTTCCTGAGGTCACACAGCTAGCAAAAGAGAGCTAGGATGTGGACACACGTCACCACCTCTTGTCCTACTCAACGCCCTCATGGTGCTGACATCTGCAGAGCCCAGAACTTCTCAGAATGCCTACCCCCGCTATCCTCCCCTCTCAAGGCCTAGGACAGAGGGTGGGAGGCAAAGTGGATTCCGTCAAGGTACCTCCCTCTGCCTCCCAGGAGGAAGATCAGACCGCCATGTCAGGAAGCCTTCTCTGAACCAGCAAGATCCAGAAGCACCACTTCCTCCAGGAGGCCCTCTGCACTACACACACACACCCTTTTCCCCCTTCCCTGCAATTGAGGCAGGACTGTGGTCTCCTTGACAGACACTGACCGGCGGGGTCTCGGTTCCTCAACCAAAGAGCTGCTGGAAATATGGAGCTGGGACCTCAAATTATGAGTGCAGGACCAGGCCCTTGGGGTGCTCAGGAAATCCTTCCCTAGAACCGGCTGATCCAATGGCACCCCAGGGCTACGGCCCCCCTTGGAGGGTTCTAGACCACCCCCAGCTTTCACAGACATAGACAGGGGACCCACTTCCTCACCTAAGCGGTGCCGGCAGGAATCCCAGCCTGGCTTCCTCTGGCCCAGCCCAGCAGGCCCCAGAGCTGCACAGGGCCTGGGGCCCTGGTACCTCAAAAAGAGGAAGTGGGGGCTTTGGGGTGTGTAGGAGGGGCAGGCAGTCCCGAGGAGAGGCCCCACCCCGGCCCCTGGGGCCTAGTCCCTGCCCCCAAATCCGCCTGGGGACCATGCTGCTGGGACCCAGCACCCACGTGGTCTCTCGGCCTACTGGGCTGGCCCAGCACTCGGCTCCCTCCACGGGGTGGGTCACGGGCTGATTGCTACTGGCTAGGGAGGTCTCAGGCTAAGACATCTCCTTCAGGAGACCCGCAGTTTTGTTTTGTGAAGGAAAGCCTGAGTCTGCTCTGCTCAGCCTGGTCCTGGCCCAAAGGAGCACCCATGAAACCTGGTGAGGACTGAGCGATTTCAGCCTAAATGCCCCGCACGCCAACACCAGCCTCTCCAGCCCCCAGCGCCCTCGGGCCTCTCCACCGCTCTCCTCATGCAAGGTCTGACCTCCGTCCCCACGCCAGGCTCTCCCCACCCAGGGAGTCCTGCCCGCGCACTCCTATCTAGGGTCCCACGTGTCCGACATCCCAGCACCTGCCACGGCAAACTGCTGGGGGGGGGGGGGATCTGTGTCTGTGTCCTGCCGCTGGTCCCTGCAATTGCTTGTGGAACAGACGGAAGGATAGAGAGATGGGCAGGACAGATGGACACACAGAGGTGCTGACCAGCTGGAATCCTGGACCAGGCAGGAAAGGCAGTGGAAAGCAAGCTAGACAGCTCTGGGAGGAGGAGGGAGAGAGAGCCAGGGCAGAAGGAGGCGACAACGTGGGAAAACGGGAAGCACTCGGGGCAGCACACCTTCTTCTCCTCGGAGCCTGCCTGCCGGGTGGGAGGAGGTGCGGGTTCAAACCCCGGCTCTGCTCCCCAGGCCGCGAGTCCCAGGCGCTTACACTCCGGGCCTCAGTTCTCCTCACCGGCAAGCAGCGGGTGCTGATACCCAAGTTGCGGGACGAGTGAGGTGCAGGTCATGATGGCCATGGTTCTGGGACGAAAGAGCAGACGAGCCCAGAGAGGAGGCTTGGTTTCCAGAGCTCAGGAAGCCTAACCATGGGGCCCAAACGGGAGAGACAGAAGCACGAAGCAGGCAGGGCCCCCCCCAGAACCCTCTACTTCATCTCGTACCTCCTGGTGACAGCCCACAAGGGGCGAAGGTCAAAGTCCCCTAATGACGCGAGCTCCCCAGCCAGCCCCGCACCCCGTCATGCTCTCGCAGGAGCCCAGGCTGACTCTGTGCCAGCTCCTGGGGACCAGAGACTGCCCATCAGTCTCGGGGTCCAGCAACTGCGGTCCAGTCCCAGCTCTGCCACCAACCTGCTCGATAACCCTGGGCAGATCCGGTGCCCCATGTGGGCCTTGGGTTTTCCTCCTGCCAAGGAACGGCTCTGTCAGACCTCTGAGGCCTGCGCTGGGCTGGGCTGGGCTGGGCGTGGTGAATCATAAAATGAGAACAAACTGAAGGGGACAGCCTGGGTGTTGTCACCTGGCCCCCTCCAGGGCTACTTCTAAGAGTGGGGAAGGGATTATTCTCTGTACCTGACATCCCCCCTCCCATGTCTCTGGATTCTGTCTTAGCCCAGTCTGTCCCTCCTTTAAAATACAAATACCTCCTTTACCTCTCACCTCCACGGCTCAGCTGCCAGGGATAGTAAACCCGCTTCTTGGTCTCGTGTGCCAGTTCTAATGATGGTTAGTGACTGCCTGGGGAAAATTCATTCATTCATTCATTCATAAATTCATTCATCTTGAGAGAGATCCATGCCTCCATTCCTTTAATGACAGCGCTCTAGCACCTTCTACGTGCTGGGCACTAGGCCAGATTCCAAGAAGAAACTATGCTCCAGGCGCAAGGTCCCAGAAGGCAGAGGCCTCCGCGCCCCCTCTGCTGGGTGTCTGCACACAGTAGGTGTCCAGGGAACGGTGCTTATTACCTAATTAACTGGCTCTTGCCTGAAATTCCACCATTAGAGATTCATTCCTTTAGCACTCCTCTCACGACGTTCCCCCTTTAAAATGAAAACACTTTCATGCCCACATTCAACACATTTCTGATCTCTCTCCCCTTGGTAAGGAAGGACAGAAAGGGGCAGTCTAGCTAGCCTTCAGGATGTCCCGCCCAGGATGGCAGGACAGTGGTCTTTTCACTGACTTCATGCTTTGCCCATGGCCCCAGCCAGTAGGTCCAAAGGTGAGGAGGCATGCATGGGGTTGGGAGGCAGGCGAAGAGACCCATTTCACACACCCACAGGCAGACATATCCCAGAGTAACCACTGAACTGGAGGGAGGAAGAAGGATGTAACTACTCTGTTAACGGTCTGTTTAAAGAAGCAGCAAAACCCAGAGGAAAGAGAGCAAGCTGGATTCATCATTTATACCAAGATAAGAGAGCAAGAAACCATGAAAGCATTCTCCTATGATGCTGCAGCGGCCAAGCACAAAAACTAAGAACCACAACGAAAGGACTGATCAACTGAACTACATCTTAAAAAATCTACTACTTAGTAAAAATTATTAGGAACAAAATCAAAAGATAAAAAAATACGAAATCAGGGAAATATCTGCAACTCTCATCGTAAGGAGCTAATCTCCCCCATATGTAAAAAGCTCCCACAGATCAAAAAGAAAGAGACCAATAACCCAAGAGAAAGATGGGAGAAGGGTTATGGACAGAAAGTGCACAGAAAGGCATTGAGAATGGCTCTTTAAAAGAAGCAGACTTCACCCATAATAAGAGAAATACAAATTAAAACTACTACAGAAAATCATCTTTACCCCTCTGATTGGCAAAAATCAAAGTATTTATAGAGCATTTACAGGTGGCGGCAAACCAGGAGCTCACACTTAGCCTTGGCAGGGGTATAGTAACCTCTGGAGGGAGGACAAGTTAGTCAGATGTAACAAAATCACTCATACACAAACCTTTGATGTAGCAAATCTTCGAGTAATTTATCTTACCCAGGCTTTCACATATGTAAAATGACACATGTACAAGGTTACCCATTGCAGCATTACTTAAAATAGCAAAAGAAGACAATGTAGCTACCCATCAGAGGCTTGTGAAAAAAATCACAATAGACCCATACTATGGAATAGAAGGCAGTGGTCAAAAAGGGTGCAGCGGGTTGAACTCTGCTGGTCCGGGGTATTGTGTCAAAAATCCACATGGCAACAGTAATGGCGGGCACAGGCAATGCCTGAACCGAGACGCGGTCTAGCCAAAACTGCTTTGACTGAGTGAACGAATCTTCAGTTTGTTTCTATTGCCATAATGTAGCTGGGGCAAATAAAATGTTCTTAATTGGGGCTCAGTCAGTTGAGCACCTGACTCTTGATTTTGGCTCAGGTCATGAGGTCAGGGTGGTGGGATGGAGCCCCGAGTCGGGCTCTACACTCAGGGCAGGGTTTGCTTCTCCCTCCCCCTCTGCTCCTCCCCCCTGAGTGTGCACACTTTTCGCTCTAAAACAAATAAATAAATAATTTTTTAAAAAAGATTTCCTTCTTTGGCAGAGAGACAGCAAGCGAGGGAACCCAAGCAGGGGGAGTGGGAGAGGGAGAAGCAGGCTCCCCGCTGAGCGCGGAGCCCAATGTGGGGCTCAATTCCAGGACCCTGGAATCAGGACCTGAGCCGAAGGCAGACAGATGCTTAACAACTGAGCCACCCAGATGCCCCAATAAAATCTTTAAAAAGTTTTAGTACAAAATGTGAGATCTATCCCATATCTACTGCCTATAGGTAATAATACTGTATTACATATTTCAAATTCTTCCTATAAGGACAGACCTTATGTAAAAGGTTCCTATCACACTGATCATAATAATAAAGAGGGCAGGAGGAAATTTTTGGAGATGAGGGATAGATAGGTTTATGGCATAGACTGTGATGATGGTTTCATAAGTGAATACTTATCTCCAACCCATCAAGTTGTATAAATTAAATATGCACAGCCTTTTGTATACCTCAACGAAGTGGTTTTGAAAATAAGCTAGGGGCGCCTGGGGGCTCAGTTGGTTAAGGATCTACCCTCAGCTCAGGTCTGGATCTCAGGGTCCTGGGATCAAACCCGGTGTAGAGCTGTGCGCTGAGCTTAGAGCTTCTCTCTTCCTTCGTGCCTCCTCCCTGCATGTGCACGTGCTCTCATTCTCTCTTTCTAAAATAAATAAATAAATCTTTTCCAAAATAAATAAACTAAAAACTTGGGGCACCCGGCTGGCTCAGTCTGAAGAGCATGTGACTCTTGATCTTGGGGTCTTGACTTTGAGCCCCATGTTGGGGGGGAGGTAGAGATTACTAAAAGAAATCAACTTTTTAAAAAATGAACTAAAAGATAAAGACCCTACTGGAAAAATTCAAGGGCAATAAAAGGTGATTGATAATCCAGGTGACATATATACTAACATGGGAAGATGTGTTGCTGGTATGTTTAATGGGGTGTGTGTGTGTGTGTGTGTGTGTGTGTGTGAACATACATAAGTATGTCTGTGAACACATAAAAAAAAATAGAACCTGTTTTTAAAAAGAAACACACATATACACACACACACACATCTCGGGCCCATCCCATCTCAGCTGCACAACCCTGAGAAAGTTACTTACCCTCTCTGTGCCTCAGTTCCCTCATCTGAAAAAAGGGAGAATGCCGTCCTCACCACGTGGGGCTTTGAGAGGATTCTCAGGGGTGACAGAGGCGGGCAGCCTTGGCACAGCACACCCAAGTCAAGATGACAAGTATGAAGCTGACAGAAAGGGCCAAGAGGTCTGGGAAGAGGTGGGTAGGGAACTTGCCCCTTTCCTGCCACCCCTACCCTGTTGTGAGCCTTGCCCCGCCCCCCACTGTGCCCTGGGAGTGGCTTGGCCTAAAAGTAGTCATACCCAAAACTGCTATCAGGGGCCCTGAGCTGCCACAGGGGTTGACACCTTCACGGGGTGCCCAGCTGGGCCTCAAGGGAGAGGCCATCTGCCCGACTTGGGCTCAGAGGGAGGTGGGGTGATGTTGGGTGCAGAGGGAATTGCCATGTGGCCTCCCAGGCCCCATCAGGATCTCACTACAAGCCTTGTAGGCCTGCTTTGTGGAGAGAAAGCATAACGACTGCACTCAGGACAGGTTCTGCAACCTCTGAGCCCAACGGGGTGTGGGGGTTGGCGGCGGTGGGGGGGGGCGGGGGGGCATTGCTCTCACTCTGTTTCCAGCCAGGGGCAGACTCTGGAATCTTAACCTATTTGTCCAAAACCCCTGGCTGGGAAGCAGGAGAGCTGGGATTTCAACCCAGACCTGCTCCACTCTGAGGCTCAAGCTTTTTCTTAACCCTCTGTCCACATTTCCAGCAGCAGAGCCACGAAAAGCTACACACCCATGGTCACAATCACCCACACCGGTTTCTGGTCACCAGCAGTGCAGTGCTTAGTGTTCTCCTCCTCCTGCTTTAAGATTTCCTGTACACATTAGCAATTAAAGGCTCTGAGAAGTCCTGCAGGAAAGAAATCGGCTACATGAAACACAGCTAAACTTTTCCTAGTCTCTGGCTCAGGGGACTCTTTTTGCATTCATCTCCAATGAACTTGTTTTGGGAAATGCTGACTATGGAGCTCAGAGCTCTTCCCAGTGCAGATGTGGCCCAGAGAGGGCACTATCCCTCCCTTTTTTTCTGACCACTTAGGGCGCTTCCTCTGTCCCAGGGGTCCCCCTCTCCCACCTCCACCTGACCCTGGGTTGGGCTGGATGGACACAAAGTGGAGGACAAGCCGGTATACCTGCTTGCGGTACAGGGGAATAGCCCTAAGTTCAGCCGCCATGGTAGGGACTAGCCATGCCTAGTCCACAGACCCCCCGCAGACCAGCCACCAGCATGCCCAGCCCTAAGCAAGGTGCTGAGACCCCCCACTCCCTCAAGGCACGGGATGGGCAGGAAGCCCGGAAGAGCCCTTCTGCCGGGGAATCAGTTCCAGCCAACCTCCCCCACCCCAAAACCACAGCCTGGCTTCTGCAGCTGCACCCACACAGGGGCTCAGGAGGACCTCCCTATAGGAGGCTAAGCCCCCCAATCCTGCTCACTTCCTCCTTTCTTCCACAAACTCCTGCCTTCCAGAGCCGGGCTCCAGTGGGACACAGGAAGCCAAGGTACTGGAGCCCCCAAGCACCCCCAAACACAGGACCACCCGTGGGGTAGCCCGCCACAACCTCTCACACCCAAAGACACCAAGCCCGGTCCTGCTCACCCCGTGACCAGAAAACTCCTCCAGGGCTTCCAGAGGCTTCTCTGTGAGTGCAGGACTGACTTATTTCGGTTCCCCAAACAAGCCCCACCCTTTTGTCTCCAGGCTAGGGCTGCCTGGAAGCGCTGCCTACCTCCCCTTGCATCCCCACCCAAGCCCCCCCCCCACACCACCCCCCACCCCGAACCTAGCAAACTCCTGCCCACCCTTCAGAGCCCAGGTTCACCTGTTTCCTCCCCCAGGAGGGCTGCTCAGTTCCCTCCGAATCTAGATTTGGTGCCTGCCTCTACACCCCCAGTGCCTGCAATGCCCATCGAAACACAGGATGCATGGCCTGTCACTGCCTGGCTACATGCCCCGCCCCGCCAAAGGCTGATGTCTGGCTGTACACTGCCCAGCTTCCCAAATCCAGCCATTGGCGGCCACAGAGGGGATGCTTAAAACTCCACGGATTGAGACAAATCTGGCCGATACCAAATATGCACCCAGGGGCTGAGCCCAGTCCTGGGGACCCTGCTCCCATCTGCGTGAGCTCTGGCAGGTCACCTGCCTCTTGGCCTCAGTTTCTCACCTGAGCAATGGGAACAAAAATGTCCCCGGGCCCCTCGCCCATTCTGGCAATGAAAAGACCTCATGGTTAGAAACCTCCTCAAAAATCCAGAAGCTTCCACACTCTGGGGGGCCAACCCTACCGTGTTGTTTCAACCACAGGAGAGCAGACTCCCCCTCGGGGCCCGAGCTCCTCCAACCCACCTGTGTTCACTGGACTCCTGCCCACACCCCGTACTGGGTGACATGCTGAGGCCACAATAGGCAAGTTCCCCTGGAGAGCTCACACTGACAGGGGAGAGGAGACACACAGAAAAAGTGAGTTCCCTGAGGAAGAGAAACACGCGGGTGGTCAAGGGAGCTGCTTCAGGCTGAGAGTCAGGAAGGTAGGAAAGCCTCGTGGTCAAGAGCAGAGCCGCAGGGACCGAACATCAGAGTTGCTGTGTGACCGAGGGCACATGCATTAACCTCTCTGGGCCGTTTCCTCAATCAAAGAAGAGGCTGGTGATGGTACTTAATGCTCAGTGTTCTCACAGAGGCTGGGACACAGGAAGTGCCACCACCCCAGCTGGCTCCAAACACAAGGGGTGAGCCACTGGGAAAAACCCTGATATCAACAGGCACTGACCGATGCCCTTTAAGTCCCAGGGGGTCTCAGCCTGACTTCCTGACAGCCCCCTAAAGGCAGCCCTTCCCTCCTCCCCTGCCCAGAAAGCAGGGGTACAGAACTGCTGGTCCCTGCCCCAGGCACTGTCTGACACTGAGCCTCCCCCTCCACAGGACCTGGGCTCCAGGAGGGGTGTTTCAAAACAGGACACACCTCTTTGGCCCGGGTCCCCCCCATTAAAGTGGCACCTCCAGCTGACTTCAAAGGGCTCCTCCTCCCCCAGCCAGATGGGGCCAGAGGGAGACAGATGTAGGAGGCTGGAGCAGGGACTGTGCACAGCCCACGGGGAGGGGAGTGGAGGTGTGCAGGAGCAAAGTCAGCCTGGCGACTGCAGGGGTGAGGAGACTGAGTCTCCGAGGAGGCACAAGGTCCCCCAATCCACATCCCCACCACTGAGTGAGACCAGGGGAAACTGTGCCTCCCACACAGCTCCAAGCAGGAAAACACTCCCCATCTGTGCAGAGAGGGGCTGTGCCCTGAGCTCCCAGGCCTCTCCCTGCTCCCCAGGCCAGTGACAGCAGGAACCATGGACCCCAGTCCACTGCACCAGAGGCACTTCCCAGGGGTACCAAAGGTCCCTGAAGGGGATGACAGGGGCCCAGATCCTGGAATACAAAGTGGGTCCCCACCAGGGTAGTGTGGGTCCCCAGGGGTGGCTGGTGGCCCCACCTACTACTGGCATAACCTCGCATTCCCCGAAAGCCAAACCTGCTATGCTTCGAGCCCCAGGTGGGCTCGAGCTCCTCCCTAGGTCTTGAGCACTCCCACTCCCTTCACCCCCAGCCAGGCGCCAGAGGAAGAGGGAGGAGGTAAGCCTCAGGGGGGGACCACATACACATCTGCAAACCAGGATGTCCCCAGCAAAGATCTGTTTGTTTCCTTTCCCTGGGGACAGTCACAGGTAATTCCCTCCAGTGGTCAGTGTGGGGAGGGGTACAGACAGGAGCATAGCAGGGAGGATGGAGAGAGGAGGGTGGCCCTGGTATCCCCAGGCCCCAGTCCTGGGAGGGTGTTCGCTGCACAGCCGGGGACGGGGGATGGGGCTGCAAAGTGACCGACTCCGGAACAGACAACTCAAGCCCACTCTTCTCCCAAGCTTGAGGACCGCTGAAGGAGGAACCCTCAAATGAGTGACCTGAGCCAGGATGGGGCGACCTGGGTCAGGTAGGGAAGCAGTAAACAGAGGGGCTGCTTGGGCAAAGGGCAAGAGCGAGACAGGCAGGGTACTGACCGGGGTGGGGGGTGGCCGAGTGCGCGGGAGGCCCCAAGAGGCAGGACTGCACTGGGAGGGGGGCCGGGACAGAGGGCCCCAGGAGCCAGAAGAAGGGGTTCAGACATGACACCAGACAGGAGAACCAGTCAAGCATGTGTGTCAGATGAACCCAGGAAGTGTGCCGGCCCCGTGTCCAAGCCCCTGGGTCAGCCCTCCCACGCCATGTGGACTGCAGGGTCAGCTCGGCTTTCCCCTCCCCCCCACTACACTGGGCTGGTGCTCAGACAGCACCCGAGAAGACTCATTGCTCAGACCCATTGCTGGGATCAGCAGGTGTCAGAAGGGATGATCCAGTGTCGTGGGAGAAATGTCAGGAAAGAGGAACTGAGCTCACTTCTGACCCAAGGCTCATCCCCACCCCACTTCAACACCTAGAGGGCTTCCAGGAGAAAGTCAGAAAAGGAAGGGGCTCTGATCCAGGTCAGCACTCAGGATTGGGCAACACCCCAGGCCCAACGTGGCTGTGAGATCTGGGTGCAGCAACAGATCAAGCCAGATGCCTGTGGCCCTCAGGTGGGCACCCCGCCACCCTCCCTGGGGGCTGGGGGTGGGAGGAACCCTAGTGGGTAGAGGGACAACCGTTCAAGATGGGGCAGAGGCAGAGCCAGAGGGCCATGTGTCAGGAGTGGGCTGGAGGGCTCTGGCTACCACCGGGAGACTCAAGACCGGGGTGTACTGATCTCAGACACCTGGGAAGAGCTTTCCAGGCATACGTGGCTCTCCTGGCCCCCTGCCCGGGCACGGCTACTTCACAGATGGGAGCTGGCAGTCAGCCCAAGGGCTGTAGGCTCCTGGGGAGGCCCCTCCCCCTGCCCTGCCCATCCTGACCTCCCTGGTCCCCTCCCCGAGACATACCCACCCTCCCACCCAAAGCAGGATAAGCGCCGGTAACACCTGCCCGCGAGTCGTGGCTCTGTGGCACCAGATGCCATGTGTCGCCCTGTTTAAGCCTCCAAACATGAGCAACCCATTTTACAGATGCCAGGAACTGGCCCAGATAACCCAGCTCACTTCCCATGCTGCTGGAAGCAGGCAGAGTGGGGCCAGGGGAGAGGGCAGGGGGCTGGACTCAGTGACCTCCAGAAGACCCCTGCCTCCCTGGTTGTTCAGATGTGATGGTCTCATTCACTGAGCCGGACTAACTCCCAGCTTGCACGTGTCCCAGGAGGCATGGCTCAGCAGTGGTACAGCCCCGCCCCGGACCCCCAACAGCACGTGCAGACAAGGGCCAAGCCAGGCCTGTGGGGTGAGGGACCCACTCAGGGGAACCTGATTCCTCCTAGGCACCCTTCAAAGCCACCTAGAGCCCAGGCTCATCTTTGCCGTGCCCAGCCTCTCCAAACAAGAGGCCCGGGATACGACGGGGCCACTCTCCATGACAGGTAATAAGTGCCCCTCGACCCCCCCTGGGGGCTGACTCAATGTGTGACCCAGGACATGTGGCTCCTTCTGGGCCTCTGTCTTTTCCACTGACAAGGGGGGGTGGGTACCCACCACACAGGGTGGGGGTGAGGGGAACAGGAAATGGGTTAAGCCATCAGTTATAAACTGTAAAGGGGGGTCCCCAAAACATCAAGAATGACCTTTATCTCCCCTTGAAAAAGCACCTTTGGCCTGTTTAGAGGCCCTCCTCCTGCCCCATCCCACCAGTCACTGCCTCGTCCCTCCCTGCACCGACCCCCCATTCTTACAGGGCTCACAGGAAGTCTCCCTCTCTTGAGACCCACTCCCGTCAAAGGGGTCCTACAAGACTACCCCTTCCCCAACCCCCGGAACTCACTGCCAGGAAACCGCCGCTACTCTGCACTCCAACTCCACGAGAGACTCTTTCCCCCACAAAGGTCACACCTTCCCTTCTGAGGGCCCCGAATCCAGAACAATCTGAGAGCCTCCCTTCCTCTGCACCCACACCTCACATCAGAAGCCACAGGAAAACCCCAGAAGGCCCCCATCTGGAGGGAGGGAGACCCGCAGCTGGGTTAGAAACACCCTCCGGCACAGACCCTCCCGACTCGGCCCCACGGACGCCCGGGCTTCCGGCAAAGCTGCCGACTCGACGCTTCCTCTTGGGTCTGCTCACTTCTCGTTTCAGTATCTTCTCTTGACCCGTCCCAAGCGAAGAAAGGCCATGAACTCACGGACCCAAGGTCCTAGTTACAGGTTTGTTTTTCTCAAATATGTTAAAATAAATACCTAGCAAATTTTAAACACGCTCATCCACATATGGGCTAAAACGACCGCCCCGGAGCCACTGTCAGAGAAAGGCTGGCCTAGTCCCTCTCTCGTGGGCCACCCTCGGGCTGTCCACCTGCACATCTGTGGCCGACAGCCCACGGCTCTGCACTCCAACTCCACGAGAGACTCTTTCCCCCACAAAGGTCACACCTTCCCTTCTGAGGGCCCCAGATCCAGAACAATCTGAGAGCCTCCCTTCCTCTGCACCCACACCTCACATCAGAAGCCACAGGAAAACCCCCCACGGCCACGCAGCTATCCAAGCAGAGCCAGCCCACACTCTGGCCACCAGGATGCCAGCCACCCAGCCAGACCTGGGGGGCCAGGCGCCCTGTTGCACCGAGGTCCAGCCCAGCCCTCTGCTTTCCTCACCCCTGCCGCTCCCCTCCCCCAAGGGCTGGCCAGAGAGGAAGAGCCCAGGGCCAACTGTCCTGAGTCCTTGGTGGTGACACAGAAACGAGGCACCTACTTCAACCTGTGTGCCTGGGTCTGGATGAGCCCACAGAATGTTCCAGAAGGACCTACTCCCACTGGTCTGCATCAGTCCCCGGGGGGCCTCAGGTTGGGAGGGGCTGGAGAGAAAGGAAGACCATTCCATTTTCCAGAAGCTCCTTGGTTCTCTCTTGGGCAGGTGTCACTTTCAAGGTTTTTCTTTCTTTTCTTTTTTTTTTTGGCTTATTTTTCTTTTTAACATAACAAACAAACTTCGACAGCCCTCCCCTCACTAATTGTTACTGTCATTGAGAAAAGTGGACTCACAAATGTAAAATTATAAGCTTGAAAAGAGAAGTGGACACCTGAGAGCCCAGGGCTGACAGAACTCCCGGTGGAACAAGCCCCGTGAGCCCCCCACCACAGATCTAACAGCAACCCCTCGTCGGGCTGGGCAAAGCCTGGGGACAGCTGTCCAGGTCCTCTGTCCAGGAGCTGCCCCACCACCCCCAGCATGGACCCTGTCCACCCCCTGCCGGCGAGGGAGGCCCAGCCCGCCCGCACTCCCCTCAGGCCCAGGCCACCAGGACACAGGGCGCCCCGTCCCCAACGCCCTTTACCTGGTTCTCATCCAGGCCCCCTCGGCGGGGTCTGAGCCCGCGTGGAGGCGGCCCGGCCCCCGCCTGCCCCTCTTCGGCCGGAGTCCGGGTGCACACATGGGAAGCCTCCTTCGCCGGCTACCTACCAAGCGCGAGTCACATCTGGGACCCACAACTTCCTGCTCCACGGCAGCCGTCGCCGCGCAAAAGCTAAGGCTGAGCCCTGAGCTCGGCGCCTCCGGGGGTGTGGGGGGCCCCCCCTCTCCCAGCTGCAGCGGGGCCCTTAGCCGAAGTGGGGAGAGGCAGGAGTCCAGGCTCCTGGCTCCAATGACTTCATGGAAATTGGAAGCTTGAAGCTGGAATGATTTTCAAAAAGTGAAAATAAAACAGGCACCAAAACCTCCGTTAGAAGCCCCAAGGAGACGGCTGGAGGCCAGGAGTAAACGCATCCTTGACAAGCAGCCCGACACTGAGGCTCATTCTGGCTCCCCACCAACAGTCAGACTCTGAGCCTCAGTTTCCCCACCCACATAGTGAGGGGGCTTCATCCATCTCTGAGAGGTCAAAGGTCTCCAGCCTCATCGGCTGCCTCTCCATTTCGCAGCTGCCCCCACTCCAAGGCCCATGCCTGGAGTGGCTATTCCAAGCAGCTCGAGCCCCCAGAGAACCCCAGCAGCCCTGGGCCCCAGGCAGCCAAAGAAGCAAGCTCCTTCTGCTTTGCCAACCCTCAGTTTCCCCATTGGGATCACGTGGTGCTCCGCAGTGAGGTAGCAGGCTAGGAAGGACCGTGAAGCAGGGAGCGGAGGCCTTTTAAGATAGAGTGACAAGGCACCCCGGTCCTCAAAGCCTGTTCAACAAGTGACCCAAGGTCCTGCGACCACGTTCTACCCTTTATCCTGACAGCAAAACCTACTGTTTGGTAACAAAGTGAAGAACAGAAACCATTTCTCCCAGCTGACTCCCCTGCCCTCCCCAGGCCTCCGTCTCAGCTCCATCCTCAGAGGAGGCCTTGGCCAGGCTCTTCCCTCCTCACCTGCTGCATCCCCAGCCGTGGCCCCTGGGCACCTAACCCCCCAGCCCCCACACAGACTTCAAGGTCCCGCCAGGCAGGGCCCATGCACCCAGGCTGATAAACCTTCCAATCAACATTTGGACACTGGCTGGTGTCAGCCTTGAGCACGGCCTCCCACAACGGCCCATCAGCCCCACAAGGAAGGTTCCCTTCTGTAGAACAGGAAGCTGAGGCTCAGAGAGGTCACTCAATTGCCCCAGAGCACACAGCTAAGAAAAGGCAGAGCCAGGATTCTAACTTAGTTCTGTCTGATTCTATAGCCTGTACTCTCAACCACTCACCCCATGACCATCGTGGGACCAAAGAAAGGATTGCCTGAGGACAGGTTACTCTATACCCTACCTTCCTCCCCATGGCCAGGACCCCTCTCTGCTGCTGGGGACTTGGACACAGCACACCGCCCCCCCCAACCCCGGCCAAGCTCCCAGGCTAAGCTGTGCCCACCAAGGCCTACACAAAGGTCTGGGAGAATCATCTATGGAGACAAAACTCATGGACCAGAGCTCTGGGCAGAGAGACCTCACCCGCCCAGGAGCCATAGCCTGGGAAAGTGGTAAGGTCCTGAAACAGTGGGCAGGAGGGAATAAAAGTGCAGCAGAAACAAGGCAGACTGTCAGGCGACCAAACGACAAATAACGTCAAGCCCTGAGCCAACAGATGCCAAGCCCTTCCCCTCGGGAAGAAACCCCATGGCACCCGGTGCCTCTGGGACCTCAGGCAGGCTTCCCAGAGGGGGTATGAGCAAGGAAACACCATCCGTACCTCAGTCACCTTATCTTTTCCTTCCCCTAAAGTCAGGAGGCTCACCATACCCCAGAAGAGCCCTGAGAGGCTAGTGATTTGCTAGCCCGGCCCCTCGTCCCATGGATGAGGAAGGAAAAGGCTTATGAACGCTAGAGTCAGAGCCCCAAAGAGCAACCTTGGCCAAGCTGTGTGATCTGGGCAGCCCCGGAGCCCCTCTGTAAAGTCACCCAGCTCCTTGGAAGGCCGGGGAGGCTTAGGCGAGAAACGTGTGGAAGGCACAGAGTAAGTGCTCAGTTAAAGGAGGACAAGGGAAGACAGACTCAGGGAGTGGGGCTCTCTCAGTTCCAAACCCCAGATCCTGGCTCTGCTATGTGCTTGCCCCAGTCCAAGGCCTTTCATGGCATTGCTGTGCCTCCTCAGTCAAGTCCTGACCCCCACAAGTCATGTTTCCATCCTCCCTGATTAGGAGTCGGAGGCCCTCATTCCATCCTATAACTCCTAACCAGTTGCATGACCTCAACCAGTCCTTTCCCCTCTGGAAACCCAGTTTCCTGACTATTAAATGAAGGACTGAGCCCGAGTGCATCCATATGTTCCCAGCCCAGGAAAGAAAAAGATCCCAGGATGCCCCTGAGTCCACATTCCATGCCTCACTCTTTCATGCCTTGATTCAGACCCTTCTGCCCCCAGGAATGGTCAAAACGCTGCCCACCCTCCCAAGACAAGTATAAATGCCACCTCTTCCAGGAAGCCTTCCCCAGGGTCCCATCACTACCTCCTCTGGGCTACAGAGCGCCACAGGTCTCTCCACAGAGGGTTTACAGTGAGATACCCTCCTTCTGCAGCAGCCATCTCCACTCTAGTAATAGCTCCCTGTTCCTATGGGCAACCAGCCCTCCAGGGGCAGGCTTGTGACCCCTGTCTACTGAGGAACGGTCATGGGACTCAAAGTGGTCCAAGGAGATCCAATTCTGGGATTTTGTTGGAACTATATAGGAAAAAGGCGCTCACATTTCAACAGCCTGGTAGGATGTGAGCTAGAAGCGACGGGCGCCATTTTGCCCCTGTGGTCGTCAGCCTCCAAATGACCTCCAAAAACCCTCAGTTCATGCCATGTGGGTCTCCCTACCTTTGAGACCCATAAAATATGGCAGAAGTCACAATGTGTGACTTCTGAGGTCATGAAAGAGAGCGTGGCTTCTCCCTTGCCCCCTCTCGGAGCACTGGCTCTGGGGAAGCCGGCCGCCATGTTGTGAGGACACTCAGGCAGTCCCGTGACAGGGAGCGGAGGGCCCTCCCTCAGCCAGTACCACGCTGCCAGCCCTGGGACCCAGCGGCCCCCGTCACAAGCAGCCGGACTCCCTCTCACCACCGCGGCCCTGGCCTGCTCAGGCGTGACCCAGGATCATCTGTCCTCTTTGGGAGGCCCCCCGGACACTCAAGAGGCCCTTGGTGACATTTCTGCCTGAGGGATCTGCACTCAGATTGTCCCCCCAAGAGCACAGAGCAGAGACACGGCCCCTGGCCCGCGCCCCCTGCAGCATGCGTACCCCCCCCAACTCGCCCACCCGTCGGGGAGGACAAACAGCTGGCTTAGCACAGGCGTCTGGTCCGCTGGCCCCAGCTCTTCCAGGCTCATGGCCAGGAGGGCTGGAGTGAGATTCCCCATGGAGGGGGGCCTCGTGCGGCAGACACAGCCTGGTGGCCCCGTCACTCACCTTCCTCCCAGACTGATTTTTCACACAGGGCCCCGAGGGGTGGGGGGGGCACATTCCAAAGCATCCACTCACCTCCGGCCCCTCTGCCTTCATCTCTTCCTGGCTGTGGGCTCAGGGATGGGCCAGGATCCCTTTCTTTCCCAGACTGGGAACACATGGACACCCTCTGGCTCCCTCCTTCCCTCCAATCAGAAAACTGGGATTGCAGAGGAGAAGGGGCTGGCTGAGGTCAGGCGACAGGTCACAAGTGACAGGATGGAATGAGGGCCTAACTCCTAATCAGTGGTGGTCCTAAGGGGCGGCTTGGGGCGAGCCTCAAAGCCACTCCAAATAAACACATGGGCTAAGTAAACAGCATCTTAGCTATTAAACTCAGCTCCTCTCAACCCTGCCCCTCCCCTGCAGAAATCCAACGCCTGTCGCGGGTCCAGCGCCAGAACAAGGAAAGAGAACAAGGAGAGAGGGGCAGCCCAGCATCACGTAGGGGGCGCTGTCCACCGGAGGGCAGGGGGCTGGCTCCCAGGACCCTGATGGCCCCAGCCTCCGCTAGGCCTGGGAGATGGAGGGCTTTGGAGGAGGAAGGGGGCAGCCAGGGTCACAGGGTGTTGAGTAACAGCACAGAATCCTAAAAGAACAGATGTGAAAGCTCTCGCCCTGCCAACCAAAAGTCCTCATTTCCTTTGAAAAACTTGGCAGCCGGGCTGCACAGCAGCCGTCTGTCCTTCCCCACACCCAGCTGCGGTGGGAAGGGCTGAGGGGTGGCGAGGAAGGCCATGCTCTGCCCCACAGATCCTAGGAAGGGGGTCACCACCGAGACGCCACACTGTGAAAATGGCAGCCACAGACCTGCGTGTTCATTTAATTGTGTCACAGATGTGTGAAAATCTAGGGGCGCCTGGGTGGCTCAGTCAGTTAGGCATCTACCTTCGGCTCGGGGTCCTGGGATCCAGCCCTGTGTTGGGCTCTGCACTCAGCAGGGAGTCTGCCTCTCCCTTTCCCTCTTCCGCTCCCCTGCTCGCGTGCTCGCTCTCCCCCCACCAACCCACCTCTACTAACTAAGTAAATAAATCTTAAAAAAAAAAAAAAAAAAGAATCTAGAAGGACGTACTCAAATCTTAGGAGTTACCACTAAGTTGATAGAATCTAACAGTCTTTCCATACCTATCTTATTTATGACTATTTTCCAATTTTCTCTAAAAAAAAAAAAAAAAATTAACCACCTGTGTTATTAAGAGATACCAGGTAAAACTACCATGAAGAAAAAGTCAAGAATCAGAAAGAACAATGTCCTGATATGAAGTTCTTCCCCCAGAGCCAAACTCAGCACCATCTGTAACCAGGTGAAAATGGAAGGGTTTGTTATTAAAAATGCTTCGACGTTAAAGCCACTGAACATCCGTGGCCACGGGCATCACACGCGAGGCGCAAGCAGACGATGCCAGCTTCCCAGGAGTAGCCTGTCTCCGTCTCCAGCGAGACGCTCTCCTGCAAACGACACTGAATGAGATCAAGCCTCCAGGTTCACGGGGGTAAGGAATGTGTTACACATGATAGGAGGCTTGACTGTAGGAAAAGGGATCTGGCTTCAAAAACCTCCAAAATGGGGCATGTGGGTGGCCCGGTTGGTTAGGTGTCTGCCTTCAGCTCAGGTCATGATCCCGGGGTCCAGGGATTGAGTCCGGCAACTTTAGGCTCCCTGCTCAGTGGGGAGCCCGCTTCTGCCTCTCCCACTGCCATTCCCCGACTTGTGCTTTCTCTCTCTTTCAAAAAAATAAAAATCTTAAAAAAAAAAAAAACCATGACACTAGGAGAAGGGATGATTATCAATTCTGTCATACAGTCTCATTATATAGACCTAATAAGGACCATATTTAAAAAAAAAAAACTAAAATAAATACATATTTGATGTGTATAGATCAATTAGATATTTGAACTCTGAATGGATAGCTACAGTCTGAACACTGCTAGACTTCAGGTGTGGTAATAATCCTGGGGCGGCTAGTCCTTACCTTGCAGTAATATATACCACAATCTGTCTAGAGGAAGCAATAGGTCTGGAGGGGAAAGCATGGGGGAGGAGGGAGGACCCCCTCCGCGGGGTGGCTGCTAAGGGATGGGTATGCAGCGGCTGTCCCCACTCCTCTGTCTTTCCCTGTACCCATGTAATCCTTCCCTAGTGAAGCTGAGACCCGATCCTGGGAAGAACTCTACGGCCTTGTCTTGCTCGAGTCCCAGCAGTGAGGGGTTGTGGCAAGCCCCTTCCCACGGATGAGAAAGGTGCTGCTCTGGGAGAGAAGGCCACTCACCTGGGGTCTCAGAGCCAGAACCTACCGACAAAAACCGCAAAACCGGACTCGATCCTGCTCCCGGCCCAGACCCCAGGCCACAAGGGATGAGCACCCAACCGAACAGCAGCGGCCCCCCATGCAAGAAGCCCGGGGCAGGGGTGCCACAGGGTCCCAGGCTCCACCGTCACCCCCTCACAGGGCAGAGGCGCTCCTCCTCCTTGGCCTCAACCTCCACCCGCCACCCCCACAGGAGCTTAAAGGCTTCCAGAACCAGCCAGGGCGCAACAATGATACCCTCTTCTGGCAAATCCCTCCAGGGAGCGCCTCCCTGTCTCATCTGCTGACCGCAAAGCAGTTTCCTGTGAGGCGAGCGCCCTCCACGCCCCCAGACGCAGCCTATACCGCAAACCTGCGTCTGCAGGGGTGGGGTGGAAGGGGTGCACCCTTCCTAATTTACTGACACAAAGAATCCCCAGCGTGTGCAAACCCTTCGCTGCCGGCTCTTCAGAGGAATGCTCCAACCACAAAAATATCGGAAACAACCTATGTGTCCAGCTATAGGGGACCAAGAAATCCACCAGGGCTGCTAGAGCACCAGACGCCAGGCCAGCCTGATGTGGCTAGGATCCCCGCTGAATGCACTCACAGAGCGTGGGGGGGGGGGCACGCGGGGCTGGCTGAATTGTCCTTAGAGGACAAGAAAGACACTTGGGCGCAGTTTGTTTTCTTGTACTTTAAAAAAAAAAAAAAAAAAGCCCTCTAGAAGGATATACACCCGTATGTTAATGGATTACTTGGAAGAGTACAGATTCTGGTTTTTGTCCTCACTTTATTGCTGGAGTTTTCCGATTTTTCAATAATAAATGTGAATTATTTCTGTAATTAACATAAAAAATTCAAGCCATTTAAAAGGAAGAAATGAGCTTTGTCCTCCTGGGAACAGAATGAGAGCCTTGGCCCAGGAGGCAGAAGCAGCATGGCTGTGGGGCCTCTGAGGTTCACGTCGCTCCTCTGAGCCTCAGTTTCCCCATCTGTTGGGGAAACCCACCAAGGACACTCCTCCCGCCATCCCTGCGGAGCCTGTTCCCTCTTCTGTGAGATGGGGCCCGTAGTCAAGGAAAAAGTGCCTGCCCAGCCTTACCCAGCCTTTGCTCCTTCCTTTCCCTTCTCAAGCACCTCCTGACCCCACACCCAGGCCGGTGGGGACCCAGGGGCATAGGAGGCCAGAAACTGGGATGAACAGTCCTCACGGCCACACACGAAGAAGTCTACCCTGCTTGAGGGTAACATGCTGGGTCCTTGAGTCCTTGGGATCGCCCTCCAGGAAGGTGGTATAACCCCATTTGACAGAGGAAGACCCAGAGGCTCAGAGGGGATAATTGACTCCGACCAGCAGACACCAAAGCCTGATGAAGACGGCAGCCCAGGCTCCGCCAACACTCCAGTTAGGGGGGTGGGTCAGCCCTTCTGCTTCCCTTTGCAAGAGCCAGGCGCCCTGCTTCGTGCTGGGGATGGGACCGAGGGAGGACTGGGGTAGGACAGGGCATGTAGCTGGAAATCTGGGTTTTTGTGTAGAATCTCATAGTTTCAGATTCTGGCAATGAATCTGAAATAGACTGTAAGCCGTTCTGTCAGTGCTCGGGACCTACTGCTGCGGGACCCAGAGCAGACCACTTAACCTCTCTCGACTTGAGTGCGTCCTTTAGAAGTGGAAAAAATAACACAGGTTCCTGTGACAGTAAGCTACACTCTGCCCAGACGAATGGTGATAAAAAGCAACGGTGAATAGTGAATGCCAGGCACCATTCTAAGTAATGTGAATTAATGTAATTTCATCCCAACCATGAGGCATTCTTTTTAACTTTGTATTTTGAAATAACTTCAAACTTCCAGAAAGATTACAAGAAAAGCACAAAGAACTCCCCTATACTTTTTATGCAGATCTACTTATGCTGTTTTGTCTCATTTTAAGATCTATATACGTGTCTCTTTCCAGTACTTGAAAGCAGACTGCTTACCCTGTGCCCCTCTACCCCTAAAAACGTCCATGCATGTTTCCTAAGAACACAGACCCTATAGCTATCAAATCATTTAACATGGATACAACACTTTACAGTTCATGTTCAGTTTCGTCAGCTGTCCCAGTAAAGTCCCTTACACGATGTTTTTTTTTTTTTTTTCCATCCTGGGTTCACATACTGAGTTTGGTTGTCCTGTCCCCTTGGTGAGCTTTGATCTGGAACTGTGCCTTGGCCTTTGAGATAAGTATTCTGTCTCCACTTCATAGATGAGAAACAAGCCCAGAGATGTTGAAGCACTTGCCTAGGAAATAGGGAGCTGAGACTCAAGCCCACGGGGTCCCCTCCAGAGGCCATGTTCTCGTCTGCCAGGCAAGAACTTGCAAATAATAGCCTTTGTTGTTAATAGCTGGAAACAGTGGTTCCCTCTGCCAATAGCAGGACTGCTCCCAGCCACCTCACTCAGCAGGTGGTTATTAACCAAAGGAGTGGCCTCCTGCTGCCAGCTCCGTACACCTGGCAATGGCCCTGGCCCAATGCCCACCACCCCAGTCTGTGGGGCTCCATTTAGCCCCTCTTATAATAAGCTGGGAGACAGAGAGGGCCATGGATGGCTGAGGGTAGGAGGGAGCCATGGTTCCTGCCTTCCTTTTTTCCCCTCTCAAAGTGACAATTCAGGCTCAAATGTCCATGTCCAAAAGGCAGAGGAAGGCAAAGGCCCCAGAACCAAAGCCTGAGGTCAAAAGGGTCCCCAGGCCAGGTCCCTGACCCACAGTCCACCAGCACTGAGTGTGACCCCTGAGGTCAGCTGTCCAAGAGAGGGGTGCGGAGCATTTCCTAAGAGACGTGATGGCATTGCACAGGGGGGAAGGGTTTACAGGAAGAAGGAACAGCAGGTGCAAGGGCCGGGAGGTAGGAGTGGAGGTCTCCGTGTAGGGAGCAGAAAAGACGCAGGATGTGATGGGCCATGTAGCCTGTGCTACTCAGAGAGAAGTCTGTGGGCTGATCCCACGCACTTGGCTTCTTCAGTGCAGACCCTCCCGGATGTGGAATCATCAGTTGCTTTCTGGGCCAGGAATCCTTCTCCCCAATTCTAACCCAGGCCAAGCATCAGCTTAGGAAGCCATTCTCTTCGGTTCCCAAACAGGTGTGGCTCAGGGCTGGAGGCTGCTGTCACCCCAGCCCCGTCACCTGCCTGCCGGCCCCCATCAGATGGCTCTCCGGCAGCTGGACATGAGCCATGGCTCCCCTTGGACTCACAGCCGGAGAGGCAACACCGCCAACAGGAAGGTCCACAACAGACCAATTAGGATGTTGACTTCTGCATGAGTTCCAGGCTGTTCTGTTTGTTTCAAGACTCATCTGCTCTGAACTATTTCAGAAACCTGAGACTTTCCCCTTGGACACTTTATTAAATTCAGAAGTTTACATCTGTCCCCAGACCAGACCTGCAAACCAGGGTCCGAGCTTCAGGAGCAACGGAACTGCTCTTGAGAAGTTTTCTGGAGCAAATGAGAAAGGAGTAAAGTTTTGCTTTTCTCGCTTTTAGACAACTTTGAAAATACAGCAAGCATGAATAAAGAAAAAAATGATCAATCACCAGACTTCCCCAAAGATGTACCAATGAAGACCTCTCCGTGTCTGTCCTTCTCCAGGGTCCAGAGTGTGGACTGGCCTGCCTGCTGTGTGAGGTTCTCCCTACAGAGGTGTTTGGGGTCAAGGTGAACTCTGTTTCCCCAGTAGGCTAGTAAGGGGCTCAGGAGGGCAGGAAGCCACGCCATCTCTTTGCCTCCAGCCCAGGCAGGCCACTCAAGACTCCCCCTGCTGGAGTCAGCCACGGAGTCAACAAAAGCCACTATTCCCCATCAGCGTGCCTGTGTGCCCAGGTACACAGGAAAAGGATCCAAGCCGCGGAGGTCAGCAGCAAAGCCCCAGAGCATCCTTGGGGAAAAGGGAGGAGCAGAAGGAAGGGAGAGGTGAGTGGGCAATGTGTTGTGCCCTTGGTGGAGGAGAGGGAATTAAGGGGTCCACTTGAGAGCCCTTCCGCCTGTTGGGGTGGGGTCAGGCTCCCGATATGTACTCAAATAGACTTCACCAGAACCATACCATACCAGAATAGGATGAAAAGACCATGAGGTCAGGCCCTAGTCCCAGCTCCAGGCCTAACTTGTTAAGAGACCTTTGAAGACCTCAGCTTTCCCACCTGTAGATGGGGCAGGTCATTCCAGCCCTAACTCACAGATCAAATGATAGAAGGAAGGTGCTGGGGCTCTGTGAGCCATCTGGCCTCAGAAATCAGAGGGCTCCCACCTCTCCCTGCCCCCTCCCCCCCACCCCCACCACAATAGGCCCAAGAGCACCAAGAGCTGAGGGAAGAGGACCTCACATGTCAAGATCCTGAACACTGAGCCCTGGGGGAGGCAGCTGCCCCCTCTGATCCCCCTGGAGCAGCTCCATTCCTGGGGGAATCTCCTCACTGTGCCTGGGGTCCACCCCCCACAACCCCAAGTCCCCACCACACAAGCTCCCTGCTACCATGAGGGCGGCTGCCCACCTGTCAAAGCAGTGACAGAATAACAGAGCCCCAGACTCCCCCCACACCCCACCGCCGGAACCCCTCAGCCAGGGGCCCTGAGACCAAGCAGGCCTGATGGTCGTGGGTTCACAGCCCTGCGGAGCCTCACTCTGGACCAGGTCTGAGGGCGCTTCAGCACAATAGAGGCTGGGCCGCATTGGCTGTTCCAGGCACAACCCCCAGACCCAGGCCAACTGGGCTCCTCCTGTGAAAGACTCCAATCCTAGACTCTCATTTCCAGCTTTGACTCTGGGACTCAGAAAGAACAGGAGTTCTTGGCCTCTGAGGGGGGGGACCCAAGATAGAACCCTTCAGACCCCACTGAGGAAGACTCCAGCATCTCTCCCCCAACCAGGGTCAGACTACCTTTACCCATTCCCTTCAGATGTAAGGTTTAGGTTTCCGGTTTTCCCCAGTGGGCATCTAAGTCAGGGCTAGTGCCTAGCTCTCTAGCCCAACCCCCCTCCTTTAATTCGAAAGGGGCCCTGCTCAACCCTGGCTGTGGTAGGACTGCCTCCAAACCCAATCCCTGGTCTGGCCCTCATTGCGCCTTCTCCCCCTTGAGGTATTATTGTTACTTTCAGTACACTCTACCGGCGCTCGGGAGCCCGGGCCTTGTCAAGTCTGGGAAACCTAACCAGCCAGGCCCTGGGGACCATCACAGGCCAGCGAGCTTGCCAGCATCGGTCCAAAGGTGACCGGCTGGTGTGCAGCCGGGGAAAGGCACAGAGCCGTGTCCCTCCCGCAGGTCTCAGTCTTGCCATCCGGAAAGTGGGGCCGCGCCTAGACTCTGTCTGCGAGGCTCTCCCGCGGCCCCGGGAGGGGAGCAGAGGACCCAGGAAAGGAGTATCTGAGAAGACCCCCACCCCCCGCAAACCCCGCAGGAGGAGGAGAACGCAGGGGGCGGCGGCTCCGCTTCCCGCCTCAGCGCCTTTCCCTGGAGGCTCGACCCGGCAGACGCAGCCCCAGCCCCACACCCACCGGGTCTCCGCCTGGGTGGGGCCCGGCCGGCGCGCTGCAAGGACGCGCAGACACCCCGCGCGACACCCCGCGCGACGCCCCCCACGACGCGGGGGCCCCGGGGGCTCGGACGGCGGCGCGCTGCCACTCGGGGTCGCCGCGCCTCCCCGCTCCGGGGCCCGGGCCGCCGCCGCCGCCGCGCTCACCTGCCGCCGCCGCTCCTGCCCGCGCTCCGGCCGCCGCCGCCGCCTCCGCCTCCGCCGCCCGAGTGGCCGCGCCGGCCGCGGGCTGGATCCGGCAGTGCGGGCGGGGGCGGTGGAGCGGCCGCAGGCGCCCCCCGCTGGCCGCCCGCGCCCCGAGCCGGGAGCCCCGAGGCTGGCCGCGGTGGGGGCCCGACGCCCCGGCCGCCGCCCCCGCTCCGTTTTCACCGGCAGCGCCGAGTACGACCACCGCCCGCTCCCCGGGCCCCCTGAGAACCGGGAGCTGGAGACCAAACCTTTCCCCCAGATACCAAAGTATTTGTTCTCAGCGTCACGCACGTGTGTGGACGCACCAGGTGCTGCTCCGGCCCAGAGGGAAACACTTTCTAGCAAACTCTTTCAGCTGTTTCTGCTCCGGCTCCCACCACCCGCCTTCCAGGAACGCCCCTTTCTAGAAGGAACTATAGACGTGGGGCTAACGCGCTCCTGCCGAGATGAAGAAGGTCTCGGTGGAAACTTTCTGTCTCTCCCGAGCCTTGACCACCACCCCCGCCCCCGGGGCGTCCGGAGATGGGAGCGGCCCGCGAGCGCGGTCGCCAGGAAGACAGAGCCGGCCTAAGAAAGTAGGTATTCTCAGAAAGTGGGTGTCTAACCCTATCGTGACCCCACTCACTGCTGCCTACAGCCCTGGGTGGGGCCCCAGTGTTGGCAGCAAAAACATCTGCCGTGTTTCCGAGGCACCCAGGCTGGGTGAGCAAGAAAGCACGCTCCTGAGTCACAGCTGGGAGGGACAAAGGAGGCGACGGAAGGGGTAATCAAGACCAGCCGAGCGTTTAACTAAGACCTTCATGAGTCCACTTGTCCCAGCTGCGCTTACGCCCCTGATGGAATAATGGCTTTGCTCAGAGGGGTCACGTGGGCAGCTGTTGGACCCATTTCTCGGACCCCAACCTCCGAGTCCCTAGCGTGAGTTCTGCAGGCAAGATTCCTGAGAACGTGCGGTGTAACAAGCGCACCGGTGATCCAGTGACAAGCAGCTTGGGGGAACTCTAGTCTCCCTGGAGCCCTGTGGTGGAATCCCAGAGCCAGGTAAATTTGTTTACCTTCAACCAAGAGACACACAGGGTCTGGGTCTTTCGCCTTGACCCTGCAGTAGGCCTAGAACCCAGCCCAGGGAACACCCACTTTGGACGTATGCTGAGGAATCAGATGGAAAGTGAAAATCTGATTTCCGTCCCAGATGGCAGGCGGGAGGGAGGTCCCAGCTGAGACTCCTAACCCTTTTGTGCAGCCAGCCCGCCCTGATGCCCTAAATCCAGTTCCACCGCCTGGGGCATCCAGACGGTGGCACCTTGCTCTGTGGGCCAGAGCTGGGCCACTACCCTGGTGAGGTCACCGCTTTGCATCCCGAGGGCTCACGGGGAAGATTGGAGTGCCTGGCACTTCCTGGCGCAGGAAAGGGGAACCCCAGCAGGAGGCAAGGTAGTGGGCACACCTAATCCTCATCAGCCAGATTCTGCGCCTCGCCCCGCCCACCCTGCGGCTCCGCCCCTGAGCAGAACCCAGGAAGTGAGTCTGCCCGCAGACCTCAAGACCAGTGAGCATCTCAGCTCCAGGCTGGGGTGTCCTGGCCGCCAAGGTCAAGCCTGAAGAGAGTGAGGGGTGAGCCCTGGGCATGGGCTTGACCTGCTGGGGCTCACGCTCAGGCCTCTCTCTTCTGCCTCCACGCACAGTGCTGGGAGCCCTCAGCCCCTTTGCGGTGTGTTGGGGGGGAGGTAGGGTGACATGCTGTGACTTCCCACCCTGTGGTGTGTGTATCATCTTTTTGTAATTCTTTGACCAGCTCTCCTGACAGCAGACAGGAAAACGGAGCTGGGGAAAGTGAGTGCAACGCAATGCTTGCATCAGTGCGAACCATTAACTTACCACTAATTGCCAAGACAGCTCCACATCTGTGCCGTGGCCAGCTAGCTCACAACGGCCCCCTTGCATGCAGTGAGTGACTCGCAGACTGCAGCCCAGAGGCCCAGTGGGAACACACCCTTCTGGGCCCCACTTGGAGTCTGATTCAGCAGGTCTGCAGTGGCTACCCAGAATTTTAACTTCCATCACGCTCTCCAGGGGTGCCAGTGTGGCTGGCCTGTGCAAGGCTCTAAGGCACTGATTTCCAAACATGGTTAGAGTCCCACTCCCAAAGATTCTGATCCTGGGGAGGGGGTCTGCAAATATGCATTGTTATAAAAAGCCAGGTGTGTTTATTTAGTGACAAAGATGGCACTTCAGATCAGAAAGGAGATGGAATGATTTCTTCAGGTTCTAAGTGTTGGACGAATTGGCTACCATTTGGGAAAAAATGGTCCAGCGCCCCGTCACACCGCACTAGAACAACAGTAAGAGAAAAAAAAAGCTATTAAGGTTAAAGATCTTTGCATTTGAAAATGAAACTTGCAAAAAAAATTTTTTTTAGGGATTTTGGAGCGGAGAAGTCTGCCTGGGGAAATCAAATCCACACTGCAGGGATGTAGTTAAAAGTTTAATGTCTCTGGGGTGCCTCGGTGGCTCAGTGGATTAAGCCTCTGTCTTCATGATCATGATCTCAGGGTCCTGGGATCAAACCCGGAACCAGGAGCCTACTTCCCCCTCTCTGCCTGCCTATCTGCCTACTTGTGATCTCTCTGTGTCAAATAAATAAAATCTTAAAAAAAAAATTAATATCTCTATCCAGGTGAGGGGGGTATCTCCAAATGCCTACATCTAGTGTCTTTGTGATTTTAATTTTCCACTGTGTTGGAAAACTCCAGAGCACATTTGCCTGAAGAGTCCCTCATTAACTGCCCCGGGGGCAGCGTCCACCATAGGCGGGCCAGCTCCGGCCATTAGAGAACCATCACCATTTGTTGCCCGAATGATTTTCGGTGGCAGGCCACAGTTCAGGGGCCTTGTTGCGCTTGTGCAGACAGAAGATTTTAAAAACTAAAATAAATCACTAGAACAGAAGCTGTGACTCACTTATTTCGGCAAATCCAGCCCTTCTCTTTACCAGGCAACAGCCAAGTGGGACAGCAGCAAATTTCCCAAGATTAGTGCTTATCCTTTCAGCCCTGGTTCAACTTCTCACTCATCACCACGTGGAGCTGTATGGGCTTTCCCAGCCAGATGGTCCCTGTTGCTGACCCCAAAGAAGGGAGTTCCCATCAGTAGTGCTTATCACAGGCAGATGCTCAGTGAGGACCTGTGGACTTAGGCAGCTAATGTTTTTTGTTTGGTTGGTTGGTTTTTTTTTAAAGATTTTATTTATTTGGGGCACCTGGGTGGCTCAGTTGATTGAGCGACCGCCTTCAGCTTAGGTCATGATCCTGGAGTCCTGGGGTCGAGTCCCATATCAGGCTCCCTGCTCAGTAGGGGGTCTGCTTCTCCTTCTGACCTTCCCCCTCCCATGTTCACTCATTCTCTTTCTCTCAAATAAATAAATAAAATCTTCAACAACAAAAAGATTTTATTTCTTTGACAGAGAGAAACAGCGAGAGAGAGAACACAAGCAGGGGAGGGGTAGAGGGAGAAACCGGCTTCCCACCAAGCGGGGAGCCCAATGCGGGGCTCAATCCCAAGACCCTGGGATCATGACCTGAGTCAAAGGCAGACACTTAATGACTGAGCCAACCAGGCGCCTGCTAACGGTTTTTTAGAAGGGGATTATGAACTTCACCATAGACAGTGAAACAATCCAAAGATAAGAATTGGGAATCTTGGGGCACCTGGGTGGCTCAGTGGGTTAAGCCACTGCCTCCGGCTTAGGTCATGATCTCAGGGTCCTGGGATCGAGTCCCTCGTCAGGCTCTCTGCTCAGCGGGGAGCCTGCTTCCCTTCCTCTCTCTCTGCTTGCCTCTCTGCCTACTTGTGATCTCTGTCTGTCAAATAAATAAATAAAATCTTAAAAAAAAAAAAAAGAATTGGAAATCTTCTCCTTCATTCCACTCCCTGAGATAACTGAGTCTCAAGACTGGAGATATACTCCTTCTATACCCTTCTCTCTGGCAATCCAATTTTACATTAGAAAACTAGCCAGGGGCGCCTGGGTGGCTCAGTTGTTAAGCGTCTACCTTCAGCTCGGTTCATGTTCCCAGGGTCCTGAAATGGAGACCTGCATCGGGTTCCCTGCTCAGTGAGGAGCCTGCTTCTCCCTCTCCCTCTGCAGCTCTCCCTGTTTGTGCTCTCTCACTCTCTCCAATAAATAAACTCTTAGAAAGAAAGGATGAAGGAAAAAAAGAAAGGGAAGAAAAGAAAAAAAGAAAAAGGAGAAACAAAACAAAACTAGCCAGATCGGGGTGCCTGGGTGGTTCAGTCAGTTGGGCATCTGGCTCTTGGTTTTGGCTCAGGTCATGATCTCGGGGCCATAAGGTCGAGCCCCACGTCGGGCTCTGTGCTCAGCTCGGGATCTGCTTAGAGATTCTCTCTCTCTCCTTCTGCCCCTCCTCCCTCTCAAGCTCTCTCTCTCAAATAATCTTTTTTTTTTTTAACCAGATCAAATCATGCTGTCCACTTTGAACTTCTGCTGTGCTGTGTGTCAATTATATCTCATTAAAACTGGAAAAAATTGGCCAGAAAAATGGCGGATTGAACCCATCGTGCACATTTGCTGCCTCCATAAGTCCACTAGAACAGCGAGGAAAGAATTTTAGGGCCCCTAGGAATAGAGAGAATGAGAGGCTGAAACAGCGACATGAAGGTGGAAGGAGGAAAGCAAACGGATCCGTGGTACGGACTTGGGAGACACAAGAAATGCACACATGAACTGGCCGCTGAGAAAACTAAGAATCAATCCCATTTACATGGGTCAGCTGCAAAGTCTCAAAGGGTGGAAAGGCCAGCATCTCCACCTGCAGGGGAGAGCTGTCGTTAAAGGAGGGAGGCTTAAATGTTAAAGGAAGGAGGCTGGGACGCCTGGGTGGCTCAGTGGGTTAAAGCCTCTGCCTTCGGCTCAGGTCATGATCTCAGGGTCCTGCGATCAAGCCCCGCATTGGGCTCTCTGCTCAGCAGGGAGCCTGCTTCCTCCTCTGTCTCTCTGCCTGCCTCTCTGCCTACTGACAGGTAGATCTCTGTCAAATAAATAAATAAAATCTTTAAAAAGAAAAAAAAAAAGGGAGGCTGAACATCTAAGGAGTTAAGAGTGCCATCTCTCTGCACACTTGACCACCGCTGCCCAGCTAGCTGCCACCCCTCCCCACCCAAGCAGAGTCTGCATGCAGGGCTTTTCTCTGGAAAAGCTAAAATACAGAGTCTGGATTGGACCACACCAAGCCCAGCTGCAGGAAAAAAGAGAGAAATTGAAAAGGCAGATATTTCGGGAAAACAGAGACATGCCCTGTATGTAGGCAGCCAGTTCCTTATCCCCAGGCTAGAGGAATTCTCTAGGCTAGGGAAACTCCATGAGCCAAGTCCCAGAGATCCTCTCCTCACCACTATCAAGCCTGACCATGCTGAGGGAGCCACGCGGCTGACTGCCACGTTGAGTGGCAGAGGACCTTGTGAGCATTGTAGGCCCCCCTCTTAAACCTATGCAGGTACCAGAAAACAGGAATCTGAGGAAGGTCCCTAAACCCAAAAGGAGAGTTCAAGACAACAGAAAAATGAAGGTCACAGAGACTAGGTGGGCCCACAGAAACTTAACTTTATCATTAATATCTTCAGAGATTCAAAAAATATATTGTGGCCATGAAACCAAATAGGATTCTGTTTTCTACCAAGGATGATCTGGGGGCAGAAAAGAACTCAACATGAAGAATGTGATAGCAGAAATGAAAAACCAGCAGAAGGGCTGGAAGAGCAAGGTGAATAAAATGTCGGAGATGGAATATGGGGTAGAGAGATAAGAAAACTAGAGGATCGTCCAGGAGACTCAGTATCTGGGTCACTGTGGGGTCTGGAGAACCCAGAAGGGAGGAAAACAAAAACAAGGATTCCAGATTTCCCAGGAATATGGGACACGTGGTGCCAGATGCAAAGGATCCATAGCACCCAGCGCCCTGTGCAATAGGCGATAGCAGACCCACCTTGTTTCTGTAACAGTGGCATTTCGGAACGTTGGGAACCAAAAAGAAGATCCGAAAAATTTCAAGAGAAAAAAAAAGAAAAGAAATGCATTACAACAAACTTTTCTCACAACAACATAAGGAGCGATGAAGCAATGCTTTCAAATTCAGAAGGAAAAATGTTCTCCAACCCAGAATTCTGTGTCCAGCAAAACTATCACATGAGCGTAAATGAGGAACAGTGTCAGAGGTTTACCTCTGTGCCTTCTCTCCTGGGGAGCTCCTGGGACTGCCCCCTGATGAGAGAGCTTATTAACAATAGGGAAGTGTGGGGCTGCGGAGAGCAGGAGCTGCCCCAGGGTACGTGCCAGGGACCAGGCAGCCTGCAGAGAAAGCAGGGTGGCGCAGGTGCACCGGGTACAGCTGGGCAGAAACTCCCAGGAGATGCACCCCTGACAAGACGGAGGTGATGGGATACCTGAGCCCCTGAGCATTTGCAGAATCTTAGAAGATGGCAGCGATGAGGGTGAGTCACTAAAATACATGGAAGGTGGGGGAAGGGGGTCACCGGGGGATGGGCACTAAGGAGGGCATGTGATGGAATGAGCCCTGAGTGTTACATGCAACTGACAAATCACTGACCTCCACCTGGGAAACTAATAATACACTACATGTGAATTAACTGAATTTAAATAAAATTATTTAAAAAAATGAAATACATGGAAAACTAAAGACAACAACAACAAAACCCTTTAGAGAACAAGCAAATGAACAAAACATTGTACAGGGACACCCGGGTGGCTCAGCCAGTTAAGCGTCTGCCTTCTGCTCTGGTCATGATCCCAGAGTCCTGGGATGGAGTCCAGCTTCGCATCAGCCTCCCTGCTCCAAGGGGAGTCTGCTTCTCCCTCTGTCTGCCACTCCCCCTGCTTGTGCACACACACACACACACACACACACACACACGCTCTCTCTCTGACAAAAAAATAAAAATATTTTTTTAAAAAGTGCAAAAAAAGGAACCTTTACCATACAGTTCAACTGAGAAGAGTAGCATCTACACAGTCACGATGATTCAAATGCTGAATACCATGCTAAATAAAATTCAATATAATTCTATTGGGAGGCTGGGGCCCAGACATTCAGGGATGGTATTAAGTCAAAACGTATTTTTTTTTTCAAGTAGGCTCCACACTCGGAGTAGAGCCCAAAGCGGGGCCTGAACCCAAGACCCCGAGATCAAGACCTGAGTCAAGATCAAGAGTCTGACTCCAAACCAACTGAGCCACCCAGGCACCCCGATTGTCTTTTTGTATTTTATCTTGTTATCCCTATGCCCAGCCTGGGGCTTGAACTCACAACCCTGAGGTCAAGAATGGCAGTCTCCCCCAACAGAGCCAAGCAGGTGCCCCTCAACAGAATTTCAAGAACTGAAAATCAAGAAGTGGCATTAGAGAGGTGCCTGGCTGGCTCCATTGGTGGAGCCTGCCACACTTGACTTTGGGGTTGTGAGCTCGAGTAACAGGTTGGGCGTGGAGATAACTTAAGAACAAAATAAAAAATCTTTAAAAAACAAAAAACAAACAAAAAATAACAACCTTTAAGGGGTGCCTGGGTGGCTTGTTTGGTTAAGCGACTGCCTTTGGCTCAGGTCATGATCCCGGAGTCCTGGGATCGAGTCCCACATCAGGCTCCCAGCTCCATGGGGAGTCTGCTTCTCCCTCTGACCTCCCCTCTCATGCTCTCTCACTCTGTCTCTCTCTCTCAAATAAATAAATAAAATCTTTTTTTAAAAGTCTGTAAGAAAAGGAATGGCATTACAAGTATATTATTCAGAGACATCAGGGTAAACACTCCACCTGCCCCAAACCACCAAAAGTTGGAAGTGGCTGACTCCGGACAGGGAGAAAGCAGAAGGAAGGGATGGGAGAAAGACGTTGAGAACAACTTGACTTTAGGACAAAACCACTGTTCCGTCCCAACCACCTGCTCGTCACTTCCCTGGCAGGGCCCAGACCAACTGTCTAGTGCCGCTCCAGCCCAGCCTGTCTCCAGCCTGTCTCCATACGCAGCTCCTGTGTGCCCTTCCCCCTTACCTTCCGTGCTCCTGTGCAGAGGTCTTGCCTACTTATGCGAAAGCACTGTTCTCTTGAATTGGATTTCAAAATACAAAGATGCATGATGCAGTGCACCTTACAACTATTTTGAGTCTTTGTGTAAAGCCACATTCCTGAAGGTACCTGCTTGGGTGATGTAAGTACAAAAATGGTTTGCATTTGTGCAGAGGTGAGCAGTATCTCTTTTGAAAATGGATACACCATTTAAATAGGCCGCCTAAGAGTTTTAACCCTCCCCTGTTTCATGTTAATGTTGGTATTAAACCCTGACATTTTTATCTCTCACGGGTTTCTCTTCCACATTTTAATCCCATGTTTACAAACAGGAGTCAGTTACTTGCTTTAGAAACACACACACACAAATTTATGCTATTTCCCAAATGGATTATTTCATGGATGATTTTGTCTGGGTCTTTTAAATGGTCTCTTAGACAAAAAATATCAAACGTTTTACTTAAAAGGTGGAAAATGTTCCCAATTTAAAAGTCAAACCTGGGGATGCCTGGGTGGCTCAGTGGGTTAAGCAGCTGCCTTCGGCACAGGTCATGATCCCAGGGTCCTGGGATCGAGTCCCACATCAGGCTCCTTGCTCAGCAGGGAGCCTGCTTTTCCCTCTGCCTCTGCCTGCGGCTCTTCCTGCCTGTGCTTATGCACTCTCACTCTCTCTCTCTCTCATAAATAAATAAAATCTTAAATATTAATTAAAAAAAAGGAACATGTAAAAAAAAAAAAAAAGGTCAAACCTGACCTGGTAAATATAAAACATCTCATAACAGACTTTTCTGGACACTAATGAATAGAAATTACAGCAGAAATTCTACAAGCACATAATGAGAGCCTAAGAAAGTGATCTCAAGGAAAATATCTCCTAAACAAAACAAAACAAAACCAAACCATCACCATGTTCCTAAGGAGTAGGGAGATCACTGTCTAGGACTTCCCACCTTTTCATCCTCTTTCTTGAACACAATTTTCCAGATTTCCCCCACAAAAATTCAAGGCAGCTCTCTGCTCTCTCTGACCCAAATAACTGGCTCCTTCTTGCCAGAGTTCCCTCTCTCTGAGGCTTACCATCCGAGTCATCCTCCTTTAAGACAGAGAACATTTTTTTTTTAAGATTTCATTTATTTATTTGACAGAGAGAAAGATCACAAGCAGGCAGAGAGGCAGGCAGGCGGGGGTGGGGGGGGGCGGGCTCCCTGCCTAGCAGAGAGCCCGATGTGGGGCTCGATCCCAAGACCCTGGGATCATGACCTGAGCCGAAGGCAGAGGCTTTAACCCACTGAGCCACCCAGGCGCCCCAAGACAGAACATTTTTAGAGTTTTAGCTGTTACGTGCAGTTATGGGACTAAAGATACCAAGTTTGGGATACCTGCTCTGCCTGCTGCTCTCTCTCTCTTTCTGACAAATACATGGTCTTTTAAAAAAAAATTTTTTTAAATAAAAAAATAAACCCACCAAGTTTTAGGGGGCAGGTGGGGAATGATCAGTAACTGGCTTTTTAAAATCCCTTCTGTCAAGGGCCACATTTTCTAAGAAGCTTCAGATGACCACGTTGCGTTTACAGTTCAGTCCTAGCGGAAGTATCAAAGATGAAACTTCTTAAAGCAACTCATGAAAACCCCCCTAAAAAAGAAGATAAAACTGGGGGAAATTTTTTTTTCCCCTAGAAAACTCAATTCAGAAGTGCCATGAAATAGCAATATTTAAATAAAACCCATCTGAGGTAAGCTGAAGTACTGGATATTTCACAGGGATCTACCCGCTTATAAGGACCTTCGGGTGTCTGACATGGTAATTTACTAAAGTTACTTGCAAACCAAAGTCAGCATCATGAAAGGAATGAAATAGGCATCTGTACTGACGGGGTACGAGCTCTCCGGAGGGTACGGGACTTGCAGAATACCACAGTGGGATAGCACTTAGGTAAAAGGGCAACAGACCACCTGGCATTATGTATGGGCAGATAGGTTTATGTATGTAAATGCATTTAAAAAAAAAATCTAGGCAGCTACATCCCCAAATATGAAAGTGGTTAGCTCTGGGGTGCTGGGCGGGATCAAAGAGTAAAGGGCATGGAGTGCCTGGGGGCTCAGTCCTTTGGGCACCTGCTGCCTTGGGCCGGGGTCATGGTCCCAGAGACCTGGGATCAGTCCTGCATAGGGGTCCCTGCTCGGCACTGAGCCAGCTCTCCCTCTGCCTCTGCCCCTCCCCCTGCTTGTACACTAATAGATAAAGAAAATCTTAAGGAAAAAAAAAAAAAGAGGGTAAAGGGCAACCAGTTCCCTTTAGGTTCATTTAGGTTTTTACATATTATTTATATTTCTTCACAATGGAACATTCACATATTGTTGAGAAATTAAGTAAATTCACTGTGTCTGGGTAGATGGACAAAATTGTCCTGTATATTCAGTTCATTCTCTAATTTACCATTTGAGAGATTTCTGGGATGCTAACAGGATATTTTGATTATACTGTTTAAAAAGAAAAAAGGAAGAGGAGGGGGAGGGAGGAGGAGGGGGAGGAGGGAGGAGGAAGAGGGAGAAGGGAGGAGGAGGAGGAAGAAAAAGGAGGTAGGAGAAGAAGAGAAAAACACTTCTAATCAATGTGTAAGAAGTGAGCAGAAGAGACCAGGCTGCGGGGCAGGCTGGCTTTCCCAGCCGGTTGTCTATAACCTGCTGAGCTACTCTTTACTCTGCATCAGCTTTGTGATGATCTGGAAGCAAACTATTGAGGATTTTCTTCACCACCACTCAGCGGGGCTCCAAGGCAAGCACCATCCGTCCAAGTCCTGGAGCCGCCACTCCTCCCTCAGGGAAACACACCTGGCTTGCACGTGGTTACTAACCCTGCTTCTCTCTGTTCTTTGGAGAACCAGACATTTTCATTATTCTACTGTAATAGTCTCTGTATGGGGTCTCTCCACGAAAACTACAGTCGGGTATTCCAACTGGGCACAGCCCAACAGCAAGCACCCCCCCCCCCACATTAAAGCAAAGGTTAGAACTGGGCTGCTATTTGTGAATAACAGACTACAGGGGGCGGGTTTCAGTCCGCAGCGGCTGTGGAGAGGCCCATCGCTATCTTTGGCTAGGACCCGGGCAGGAGAAAAAAAATAGCATCTTAAAGGGTCTCCTATTCCGAGACTGGCATTAAAAAGGCTAAAAACACATAGTAATGCCATCTCTGTACAGAAAAACCTTTCTCATCAGTCTAAACAGGGTCGCCTTTAGAATTACAAGGTAATTTTCTTTAATAGCCATTCAAGTTTTACATAAAGGCTCATACCAGAGGTTTTGAAGATAAATGAAAGCACAAGGCCTTTATTGAATTACAGATTATGAATAATAAGCCCAATGGTAAGCACTGGGGGCAGATGTGCGTAGAAAGGCAATTTATAAAATTTTCGAGGCAAACAATTGACATCTTTGAAGAAATTGTCGTTAGCTTAAAAAAAAAAAAAAAAAAGCTTCCAGGTGTGCAATTCATTCATAGTTATCAGTAACTGGTGCCCAGCATATGACCTCAGGGAATGTCGAGATTTCATAAATCATTTGTATCAAATCTCTTTTTCTGGTAAATTCCTTAGTGTCTCTGCAGCGGTAACTAGACAAGATTGGAAATCTTTCAAGATGATTCAAACCTCCAGCACCTCACAGGAGTCCGCATTTCTTAACACAGTAGGCAATGCTAATCAAAGAAGGAAATAAATGAAAAGGTTATTAAAAACAAACACTGGCTTGCCAAACTTCTAAATACATATACGTCTATGTATATTCCGCTAAAAGATGTTTTTCTCGTCTGTTCACGTTTTCTATCCAGACACTCCACGTTCACCGTTCACACTGTGCGGTAAGACGGTGCTCTTTGGTGACGAGAACAGTGAAGGCTGGGTTACTTGTCCTAAGTGTTTGGGTTATTTGAGAATCATAGTACTTTCAAAAGACTTTTTTTTTTTTTAAGTTAATCTTTCAAATTTAAATATATAAAAAAAAATCAGAGAGGGATCTTAAATTCTGGAGATTTCAGTTTAGGGACAAAGAGATAAGCTATAAAAAACTGCAACCAGACTATAAAAGGTAATCATGAAAACGATTTAGGGCACAGCCATGGACTGCACAGAACCCAAGCTGAAAGGTGAGATAAGTGTGAACTCAAAAAAAAAAAAAAAAAAAAAAACCAACCAAAAAACAAAAACCTGGCTGATAGCCAGTAAATAATCTCAGTCTCTTTAGAAGGTACGACTGACTAATCGAGAAGAGACAAGCACTGAGTTAGCCGCACCAAGTAAGTTACTGGCTTCAGACCGTGCTTCTCCCTCCGTGACCTGCCCACCCCACGGTGCTGGTAAGGAACAGCTTGTGAGACTTCATCCTCTATCGTTACTCCAGCATCTTTAAGGTAAAACAACACTCCTAGCAAATTCACCCAGACTGCTTAGGGGAGCCCCGGCCTTGTAGTCCCATAGAAGCTGCTGGAAGAACATGAGGACAAGACTGACTAGAACCACAGGGACCTCCTTTAAAATGCAAAGATAATGATGTGCAAATGCGAATAAACACTTGTGCTGAGATCCACTAATCAAGAGATTTCCTGTTCTCATCTGCTGTTAGTGATAGGGCGAATGTTCCCCTCGGTAAATCTGGGAGATACCCAAGGTCGCAACTACCAAAGGAGATCCATTCATCCCCCCCCCTTTCAATCTCTTGTATAGTGGGGCCTCCTTCTGGCTAGTAGACTATGGACTAGGTTACATTTAATAGGGCATATACTTAAGTAGAAAAGTAAAGGCCAAATACTGAAAATCACAAAACCTGCATAAGAGCAAGACAAACATTAGCAGTGTATTAACTAAAAACAGCCCTTAAGTAAATATTTAATTCTGGATGGCAAGTAGATCAGCAGAGTTTAGAAGCAATTCTCCTGGTTAATAATGCTGTCAACATTTGATTTTTACAGCTGGTTAGGTCATCATCTTTGATGGCGGGGGGTGGGGGGAAGGTTGCTCGAGGCATGAAGTTAGATGGGAGAGAAACGGGCTTCTGGGTTACATCATTTTCGAGCCATGCAAATAACTCCCATGGTAAAATCTGACTGGTTTCTTAGTTATGTTCCATACCAAAGCAGCGTAAGCAGCGTATTGCAATTTGTTCTTTTAACGTCGATTCCGCCCTCCAATGTTTTGACAAGATACTCCTGAAACTCAGAAGCTGAGGCAAGACACAGCACTTTCGAGGAGCTGCTCTTAGACATCTTTGTTCCCACGGTGATGCTGCGTGGTTCTCTAAATATTTCACTAGATGAATTCTGTCACTGATGAAAATTATAATGAAGTGACTATTAAATATAACTTTCTACTCAATGAAGCTCAATAGTGCCATTTATGGAATGCTTTCCTCACCAAATAGTTGATGAGAATGTTGCTCTCCGCTCATGGAAGCCGCTGAATGAGCTCGCAGAGCAAGAACTGATGGGCGAGAACGCGCTCTTCCCATCGTTAGCTGAACACCTCAGTATTTATCATAGCAAAATTGGGACTATCTTTTTTTATATGTTACCACTTAATTCCTGAAGTTATATGAGAAGCAACCAACCTCCCATAAACATTCCTACTGAAACAGCCAAGAAATCAACAGCATGTTACCATTGAAGGAACAGACCCGCGTCTACCTATACTGCTCAGCGTTAAAATAAAATTGGCACGCAACCACAAACAGTGAAAAGGCCAATGCAACTTAATAGTCATACCTGATAATGGGCATTTCTAGGGGTTTCTACACAGCAGCCTTAATAACTGACTACATCCTAGCCAAGGGGGAGAGGTCTTTGCAGCAAGCAAGCAGCGGCAAGAGGGTCCCGCAGCTGACCGTGGCCATTTTCTTCTGGCCCGCCTACAGCTCTAGAAACCCCAAACGCTAGTCCACAGGGTAAGACAAGTACAGCTCACACTTACCATGACATGGGGGAGGGAATGACAAAACACTTGGGAGGTATGAGACTTCAGAGGGGAAAAAAAAAAAAAGAAAGAAAAAGACTATTAGTCATGCACACGCAGGCTTTTACCCTGGGAAGACTTCACCCAGGAGTATCTGGAGCCAAAGCAAATCATCCAAGTTGTAATGACAGGCTCAAAATGCACGTAAAGGTAAAACACACTGAAATGAGGACAAAATAGGCTACAATCAACTGTTGAAGCCCGGAGGGCAACCACACATCAGGCCAACAGATCGCGAGACTGAAGTACGGTTTGAAAACCACGTGCAACATCTCCCAACAAGACAAAGACACCAGAAACCAGGCACCTTCAATGGACACCTTAAAACGGGAGGGAGGAAAAATGCAGTTACTTTTGTCATCAAGACAAGTGCTCAGGTTTTGTGCGGACATGTCTACGACCTATCAGCACCTCTAGAACCGGCTGTGTGTTAGGACTTTTCAAGGAGTTTCGACACGGACCAGGTACGCACACACCCAACTGCCAGAGCAATGTCCCACAGTGCGTCAGAATTTGTCCGATCCCTCTCTACGGGGACGAGCAGAGGAAGGTTATGACTCATGAATATGGATGGACTGTAGTATTTAAATGACACGTTTCTGCTATCGTCACAGAATCTTTATAGGAAGTATCAGAACGCAAAAAAGAAAAAAAAAGACAGGAGTCAAATAAGAGATGAAATGCACAAAAACAAATGAGCAGGCCAACTAAAAGTTCTTGAAAGTATTTTTACTTCAGATTGAAAAATGAACAGCTTCACGCTGTTCATTGCAAGATACACAGTATTCACAAATACAATGCTGGTCATTTGAGGATAAGGACACGCCTCAATTTCTCCTTCATGCTTTTTCTTTTAGAAAGATACTGTTTACCAAAAAGAAACTTCAGCAGTACAGGAAAAACTATTTTCCCAATAGATTTACGAAAACCTAAGATTCCCAATGGAATCAAGATTATCTTCCCGCTACCACCACCTTAATATAATCACATGCTTATTGGAACGCTAATATCTGCATCCTAAGAGTACATTTACTTTCAACAATGAGGGTGATTCTTAAAACAAAAGAGAAGAAAAAAAAACTTCAGTGTGGTAAATGTACCGATGGGTCTCTGCAAGTATTAAGTGTCTGAGAAAGGCAGCTAATACTGGGTTTAATAGTATTTTATAAATAATTGTTCCCTTCGCGGTAAACATCAGTCTACACGTTCGCAAGAGTCCTAGAAATAAATACTGTGATTATGCACAATATGTTATGACAAACTAATTCCAAAGAACGAAAGCTCAACATCGTGATAAAAATTCTGATCAGAATAAAATGGGACTCGAAAATTTAAAACATTGTCAACATAACATCACATTTAAAATTTTCCACAGGTTTACACAAGCATTAGGAGTTTCCAGTTGTGGAACACATTTTTCCGTTGCGAATTAAAATACGAACAGATCGAAAAGTGTTAATTGCAGTGATGACATCAGTTTGGGTCTTACTTTAGCATTATTCTCTTTTTAAAAAGTCACACTAAGTGTCCATTAATGGTCTGATTGGTCTTTAGTATTTCATAAATGTATATAAAAGAAATTCCTAAAGCCAATAGTATTTTATATGTGTGTGTGCGTGTGTGTACATGTATATACACACACGTATATGTATATATATACGTATCTATCAAAGAATCTCATTTCAGAAATGGCTATAATTAACAGAGCCACACACACTGATGCTAAACATAAGAGCTTTCACATTGAAAGAAAGCATTTTCAGAAATGTCACTTACATCCTATTATATTCAATATTCCCGAGTTTCAAACTCAGCATGTGATGGATAACAGAATTACACATCTCATTGGCGCTCAAAGCGGACCACAACCAAAATTTACAGTAGGATTGAAACAAGCCAATGTTTTAAAAAGTTTTAATTAAAGATAACAATTCCATGGAAGGAGAGGATAAAGAATGGGATGACAAGAAGTATTTGGTCTTAATAAGGCAATACAAAATAGATCCATTATCAAAGACCATTTAATTTTTAAAGATCAACAATACCAAAAGCATAAAGTGGAGTATAAGAAAATAGTTTTTTATAAGTATGATTTAATTAAAGCTGTTTACAGTTATTCTCTCCCACAGTAGTTAAGCATGGATTTAAAAAAGAAGAAGAGATGAGAAAAACAAGCGCGCGCGGTACACAGGGTGAGAGGAGCTAGCATGCAAAGTCTGTGGAACTCGGGGAGTCACTGCCACAGCAACGGGACCGGACGTGGGTGGCTTTTTTTTTTTTTTTCTATTAGGAAGAAAAACAAAAGAAAACAAAAAGACTGCAAAGGAAACAAACACAAAGTCATGTAATTGCCCATTGCCCAAGACGACAGCACTATAGAAAAACAGTTGCAAGGTAATTCTTAGAGATGACTAGAGATTTTTCAGTGTTTACACAAAAGTACATAGTACATTTTTTTTTTTTTTTTTTTTTTTTTTTTACAAAATAAAACGTCATTTGCCACCATAAACCTTTTCTTTAGAGAGGAAAAATTTTTGCAGCAGGTCACAAGGGTTCTAGTAAGTCATTTCAATGCTGAGGAAAACAAATTGAGTAATAGAACTAATCACTTCCCTATATATGGATGTTAAGATGACAAGTCAGATTATTTTTCAAACTAATCCTGAGAAAAATCTGTTTACAATTTAAACAGTAATGTTATGTAAAAAGTATTAACAAATCCACTATTACAAATATCAATTTCCTATATGGTCATCTATATATACACACAATAAAATGGTAAATATATGCAAAAATATTAAAAAAAAAAAAAAGAAAACATGCACAGATCACTTTCCCCTTTGGAATCTGGACTTCCTATGAGATACTTTTGTTTTCTTTCCCCACCCCATCCTCTGAAATCGGTTTTTTGTTTCTATCACCCTACCCACACTGAATACTATTCCCTATAACTCTGCATAAAGCCAATGAGAAATAGATTTATTTTACATTCAAGCTTTAAATCTTAAAATGACCCTGTTGTAGCATATGACTTATCAAATGAGCAGCCTTTTTTTTTTTCCCCCTTTTTTGCTTGCTTTTTGTTTTTGCAGTTGTCAGTCTTCATGATCCATTCCGTGGCGAGCTGGGAAAAAACGCAGTTGCTAAATCAGAGTCTGAACAGTGTAAGGCTCCCGAATGCCAGGAGTCCCTATCCAACTGTCCTGAGCATGAGATCATTGCACACAGAAGACAGTCCATCGTACTACGCCGACTATCTACAAAGGTCTGAGAGGGGGGCATCCCTCTTGTGTTTCCTCTTTTTGCCATGGTAATACTGATTATTTGATTTGCCTTGATGCTGTTTGTTTGTCATCAAGGAACCATGGCTTGTTTGAGTTGTACCTTGGAAGCCTTTGCTGGAAGAACGAAAGAGCCTTGCTGATCCATGCTGCAGAGAAACAAAATGGTCAAAGAGACATCAGTCTTGTGGATTCAACAGACTGTCGCTAAGACCTGACTTGGGGCGCTTTCAACACGAGGAATATGCTGACTTATCTAGTAGAAAATGATGCTACAGCGGTTCACACTCTTGAGCTCTAACACTGAAAATACTGGAATATTGCCTTGACTTCCTAACAGAGGGCATGGAATGTTAACACTTTTAACACTTTTCTCAAGGAACCTACCCACCAATGCAGCACATAATAAATGGCATTACTGGAAGAAGCCCTTAGACACACAGGTGCACTGCCCCATCAGTGGTCGTCACGCCTAGCAGCCCCTTCCCTGCTGTCACTTTAACTGCCATTTCTAAATGGATCTGGGTTTGGTGCACATGATGAGGGCCGTAGAGGTACACTGGATGCTGCGTCGGCTCACACAGGAGGTGATGAACGTTAAGAACCCATCTCTACTGCCTAGAGGTCTTCCGCAGGGTCCCCGGGGCACTGAGGGTCAGAGCCCAGTAGGAGATAGCTCCTTTCTTCATGTTGATTCATTCTTCACAATCAACAAAATTTTAGGCAACTACAAAACTGAAAATAGAGTATTTTCTGTGGCCTTTTTAAGTCAAAGCTGACAGCCACTGAACGACCATGGTTGACTACTGCCTGATCATTTCAACACAAGCAACTAGGTACTGAGCGTTAAAATATAAAAAAGGATGTTACTCCCAGATATGCACGACATTGCCGAGAGATCATGCACAAGCTTCACAGGAGCTCACCTCAAGTACAAGTCAATCTTTTTATGACTCAATGAAATTTTTTTAAATGCTGAATCTGCAAAAAGGTGGGTTGACGGGGACACCTTATAAGGACAAGTCACTGAATTCCCATCAGAGGTTTACATTACAAGGGTGTCTCATGACGATCTTCGGGACATCCTATTACTAGAAGCACTGTGCTGTGGAACTTCTTAGAAAAACCAGGTTTGTCCTTTAAACATGGAGTTTTCTTCAAACCCATGATTTATGTGTGTGTATATATATATATATATATATATGTCTATCTTCCATGTAACATACAGAAATTCATGTGTAAGAAGTTCTAAATATTTTGTACTGAATACTAAAGATCAAAACCGCACATTCCACACACCTGAGCTTTGTTGGTGCTGTTGGAGGTGGTAGTGGTTTGGGTGCTCTGCATTTTCCCAACTGCCTGAGAGGACTCCAAGGACACATCTTGCGACCCTACTCGGTTCCCCGTGGACGGACGGCAGAGCAGCTGTTTTGGGGTTTTGCACGGCGTCGCGTCGGAATCCTAATACAAGTCATATGAGTCATACGAGTTATAATGGGACATATTAATAATTTAGAAATTCAATATTCAGGAGGATAAACAACACTGGCTAGGTACTCTCGGGACTAAATTTAAACATCTGGGAGTTAAAGGAAGCCCCCTGAGGAATTTATAAAATTAGCTGCTTAAGGTTTCCTTCTTCCACAAATTCCCCTCCAAACATTCAAAGTCGGTTACTTTATCAGAGAGTCTCTGTTCATTGCTAAATCTATTGCCATGCCCGACCTCGCTAACTGACCCTGAAGGGGCTCACAGAGGTCCAAGTTTATTTGCGCAACTATTTATAGGAAATGAACCATGGTACCGTGGAAAGAACGTGGCAAAGACGAGGCCCTATGTCCTGACTCAACCAAAACCAAAACGATTGGTTCTGAAGTCTCAATTTCGGCGAGTCTGCAATAACCCATCAGTGAGGCCTCCAACCAACTCCCCCCTACCCCCGTGAGGGCCTTCCTGGAGACCATGGGCTGCACCCCACCTGTTTCTGGACTGCCTGGGCCTGGACTGCGCTACTTCTCCCCTCAGATCGACCCTTCCCCTCCACCCTCTACCCAGCGACACACACTCCTGGGCCCTAAGGCTCCCTCCTGAGGCCGTCTCTGTCCCCATCCTGCTGCGTCTGGAACCTCCCGCTCAGGGGCCTCCTGTACAGCTCTGCTCTGGGAACCAGAGGCACACAGGAGACTGCCACGTGAGGATTCCTGACTCCACCAGGACACGTGTCATCAACAACAGCATAAAATCACGTCCCTTCCATATTTAGATTATTACTCTTTATATCATACACTAATAAAGTCAAAATTCAAGTAATGGGTAAACCCATTTTATATTTCAATTAAGTAAACTCAAAATTAACCATGATGAGGAAAACTGTAGGTATAACTGATCCTAAAAATTCAATCAGGGGGACGCCTGGGTGGCTCAGTTGGTTGAGCGGCTGCCTTCGGCTCAGGTCATGATCCCAGCGTCCTGGGATCGAGTCCCGCATCGGGCTCCTTGCTCGGCAGGGAGCCTGCTTCTCCCTCTGCCTCTGCCTGCCTCTCTGCCTGCCTGCCTCTCTGTCTGCCTGTGCTCACTCGCTCGCTCTCCCTCTATGCCTGACAAATAAATAAATAAAATCTTTAAAAAAAAAAATTCAATCAGGGCTGGAGTCAGATAGTAGAGGCGCGGCTGCCGGGGGGCTGCGGGGAAGGAGGAATCGTCAGGGGCTGCTACCAGGTTTCTCTCTGGATAACGGCCATGTCCCAGACTTAGTGAATACAGTATTTCTGTGAATACACTGAAATACACTAAAAACCACCGAACTACACATTTTAAAACAGTGAACTTCATGTGAATTATATCTCAATTTTTGAAACTTCCATCAAGAAGCTCAAAAACAGGGACGCCTGGGTGGCTCAGTTGGTTAAGAGGCTGCCTTAACCAATCATGCCGGCTTAGGTCATGATCCCGGCGTCCTGGGATTGAGTCCCACATCGGGTTCCTTGCTGGGCAGGGAGCCTGCTTCTCCCTCTGCCTCTGCCTGCCACTCTGTCTGCCTGTGTTCACTCTTATCTCTCTCTGACAAATAAATAAATAAAATCTTAAAAAAAAAAAAAAAAAAAAGAGGGGCGCCTGGGTGGCTCAGTGGGTTAAAGCCTCTGCTTTCGGCTCAGGTCATGATCCCAGAGTCCTGGGATCGAGCCCCGCATCGGGCTCTCCGCTCAGCAGGGAGCCTGCTTCCTCCTCTCCCTCTGCCTACCTCTCTGCCTACTTGTGATCTCTGTCTGTCAAATAAATAAATAAAATCTTTAAAAAAAAAAAAAAAAAAAAGAAGCAGCAGCTCAAAAACATTACTGAGTGCTAGAAGCCTTACGCAAAAGAGTATACGCTGTAATCATTCTGCTCGTGAAATTCTGGAACAGGCGAAACCAGCCCGGGGTATCAGAAAATCCTAGCAGCAGTTACTTCTGGGGTGGATGCGGGACTGACTGGAAAGCATCATGAAGCACTTCTCTGGGAGGATGGTAACAGCCTGTATCTTGTTATAGTTGGGGTTACACACGTGTATAGCGTGGTTAAGTACAATTAAGATTTCCTTGTGCATCGATTTTATATCAAAAGGAAAAACTACACAAATACTGAACTCTGGTCATGAGGAGCATGCCGTAGTACTTTGGGGGAAGTGTCTGTGATTTACTTTGAACCATATCAAAGAATAAGATGAATTAGTGGACAGAGGGATGAATGAACAGCTAGCTTTGTGATAAGCAAGGCACATGTTAATGGCAGAATCTAATGGGGATATACACGGACACTCGCTAAAATTCTTTCACTCTTGCCATACGCTTAAAAATTTCCATCCAGGGTGGGGGATGTGTATAATCAGTGAAGTTATTAAAATTTCCCAGTAGCAGATAAGAGAAGGAGATAGGCTTAGCCCTCTAGACAGAGTCACCCCCACAACAGAACTCCTAAGTGTCTAGGTTCAGAAAAGCCATCTTCTCATACTTACGACATCACTAGAGCTGGACTGTGTGGCAGAAGAGGAAGACACTGGACCTGATGAAGAGTTTGAAGAGTGTTTACTAAGAGATTCCGAAGTTTTACTTCTACATTTTCCAAGGGCTTCATTTTCTTCAGATAGATTATTATTACATTTATCTAACTGCTGAGTATCTACTATCAAGGTAACACCATTTCCTGAAAGAGTGGCAAAAGATTGGAAAACGTTTCTTCCCATTAAACACACACAACACAGAAAAGCCACTAATGCTCGGTCAATCGATCAACGAAAAGCTCTTACCATTGCACGAAGGCTCAGGCCTGTTCTGCAAGCCCCACTGCTTTGAGATCCAATCTCTGTATGTGGCAACTTCGTCGGTCACTCTAATTATTCTACCTAGTATGCTGCACATGTTCAAAGAAAAAGAAGAGGGGGTCATTAATTTGGAGATAAGAAGCCACAATCAATTCTGACCCAACGGGCTGACTTTAGTTACGCCTTTACCTCTCCGTTTCGTTGTTGGGGTAGTACTTGGCTATTGGTGAGACAGCGTGACTCAAAACAACATAGGCATAATCGAAGGCCTGTTTCACCTGCATGGCCCCATATGAACTCCTTCCAACATCATTACCTTTAAAAGAAATGCATATAGAAGATAGTAAGCGTGACCATTGCTTAGGAAGAACTAAATGCTCATGGGCCCCATTTCAGAAGAGCATGACAATTACTTTCCTGTTACAGTTGCACAAAGAAACTGGGCGGGCAGCCGTCCCCACAACTCCCCAGGCTCTGAACGTGTGTATCATGCAATATGTATGTTATGGCATAGAAATTGCCTAAATGCACCCACGCCCAACAGGGACTATTCCACATAGTCATGCAAACAAAAGGAGTTAACCCACTGCGCTCTCCTAAGAGTGAAACCAAGGTATAAGACGAGACATCCCTATCTTTTGTTTCTATTAGCTATCCAAATATCTCTGGTAAGAAATTTTAAGCAAGGACCATCTTGCTGAAAATCTTTGTGCCCTCTGGGTTGAGTAGCCCTCTGACAAACATCTCCTCAATGAATAAACACAAAGAACTGTTAACGCTTATAATACGACAAATCAGCCAGAAAAGAGCCCCTGGGCAACTATCCTCTCTCTCAACTCCCTTTCCTTATCCATTTTCAAAGTTAGCGCGTTAAGCAAATGATTAAAGGCATCTCCACTGAAGTCTGATAACATAGAATCTAAATATTTTTACAGTTATAGTGAGAAAAAATATTGCCCAGAAAAACTAGGATACAAGCAAACAAACACAGCCCCACATAAGCAGGGAAAGGCTCTCCTGGTCCCTTTCAAGCCAACGGGAAGCTGGGAAAGGCACAGGGAGACCGTGTAAAATTAGAAGATGAATGAAGGGGCCCAAAAGGCAATCAAATGGTCTCCTTGAGCCCTTCTGCTCATCATTTCTGACGTATTTACCAGGCTCCCTGCCTCTGAGGACTTCAGAAACCTCACTGAAAGCCGTGGGTGACCAATGGCTGGAATCGGGGGCAATGAGGACACAACAAAGCAAAACAACGGCCTTCAGTCTGCAGATGCGCACAGGCCCCCACCCCGCCCCGCCCCAGCAGCTAATACCTATACCTACACTCCCTGGCCTCTCAGGGTCAGACGGATCCTACTCCCAACACACTGGGAGTATGAGGTGTGTTTTTCTGGGGTGTGCACGCGAACATGTGTGTTTTCGTACAAAAGATTTTGATGAAAAAGAATGAGTAAATCAGAAGTTAATCTTTCATTTTTCATCTAAAGAGAGGTTTTTCTTTGAAAGATTTGTTTATTTAAGTAATCTCTACACCCAACCTGGGGCTCGAACTCGCAACCCCAAGATCAAGAGTCGCATGCTCCAATGACTGAGCTGGCCAGGGGCTCCGCCTCTAAAGAGAGCTTGAAGTTCAATACGGACAACGCCCTTTCTTTGAATGCCCACAAATTTACCTAATTTCAATACCTGGTTGTAAAGGATCTTCAATATAAAGCATCGACGGCCTGTAGCCATCGAGCATATTTTTCTGTACTTCATCTTTGGCCACATATGAACCACCATCCTTTATCCGGATGCCAGTCTTTAAATAATTGAAGTGTCGTCCATATAATTCAAAAAATTCTATTAAGAGAACACCATAGTTTGTATTGGGGATGCAAGCATCTTCCCTGGGATGTAACTAAAACCAGGAAAAAAAAAAAAAAAGAAATTACATTGGCTTTTCTCTAAATTATCAAGGTGGGGAGAATAAGTGACATCGTAACTTCACAAAACAGCACTATCCTAATTTTAGCAAGGATAGCAGCTGACAGGGAAACGGAGGCACGGCGGCCATAAACTGCTGGTACAGACAACACGAAAGCCCATGGGTACACAACTGGGGGGCGACAATCTGTTTATAAGATTCAAGGCTGAATTTTATAGCTGCCCAACGGTGCTGACGGGGTTGACGGGGCCCAGCCCATCAGGGAAGCCATTCTGACTCACGAACAGAGTCGGGCAGTTGGAAACACTGTGCCCCATACACACAGTCACAGACAATGTTAAGACTTCAAAACTCACTCCACCCAGACAGCCCATCTCAATTCCAGCTGAACTTCTAAGATTCAAGGTTTAGAAGTGATTCTTGATTTTCGCATTTATACTACTACTTACACGTATGGAAACCACGCCGTACCTACATATTAAAATCTGAGTGATGATTCTTAAAACTACTCGAGCGTACGAGATTAAAAACAAAAAATTTCGTTCCTGGGATTTAAAAATACTTATTTGTTAAATTATAAAAAGGTACCCAGTTTAGAGGGAAAAGTCGTAAGTAATTAAGGGAAGCATTCCAATTAGAACTTGATTTCCATTTTCCCCCAAAATGATTCCAAATTGATCTATTTTATTTTGGTGTACACTAGGCATGGTATAATCAAACAACTTACCTGAAGGAAACTGACTGCCATTAAAAAGAGACTATATGAACCAATTCCACCTGTAAATACTTCATTAAGGTCCCTCTGTAATAAGAATTGTTTCAATACTAAAACCAAGTATGGTAATACAGGGTATTTCTGAAAAAGAAAATTATATTTTCAGTGAATTCCTAGTTCAGTAATTGTGCTAAAGCATTATCAGGAGCGTAAACTGGTCCTTATATTACAAACTTTAGTGGAGATATCCAATCCACTTAATTTTCTATTTTAAGAGCAAGCTAGAAAAAAAAAAAGCTGTGAATAATTAAGGATTTTCTCCTCACATCTAGAGATCTAAAACAGGCAGACGTAAATAACAGCATCAAGCACTCACTATGGGACAGACACACGAGCATCTATTTGAGGACACTCATTTATTACCATATTTATTACTACACTGCATATCTATTTCTCACTATATTATTGTCTATTACCATACGCTACTGACTTGTAAACAGGTAACAGAAACGGTACAGGACAAATTCTGAAGGTGTAAAACACAACACTAGTGGGAATGGAAGGAAGCACTTTCCTCAGGTGGCGCTCCGGCAAGCAGACCAGGGTTTCCGGATGATTGTGCACAGCCCCTGCCAAAGCAGGACATACCCTGACAAAGGACTACTGTGAAGGAAACTGGTCTGTGCTGACATGAAAACTTCTAAAAAGTATGAGAGGATGTGTATATAGCATGCCATTTTGTTAAAAATTTCAGGAGGATAATCATCAGAAACAACGTGCGGAGGAGGAGAGGGGTGGGTAGAAAAAGATAACAGAGTTCACAGAAACTTGAAAAATTTCTTGGAAAAATAAAAATTTCAATAGGATAAACAAGCCAAAAAGAAAGGCTGATGATGGCAAATCCCATGAAACTGATCTAAACCTAAGGTATAAAGTGACTCATTTTCCATTTTCCTTTGATATTGGTAAATTTTCTATCACGCATATTACTCTCAATTGAAAAAAAAAGGTTTCTTTGCTGGAAAAAAGAAAATTTCCACACACCCAACACCTCCAAAAGAGTGGGATTATGGATAATTTTTTCCTTTCTCTGCTTTCTTATACTCTACACACTTATACAAGAATATAATGTTTATAACACGATAAGGTAGTTACATTTTTTTCTTATAAAGAAACAAAAAACGTGAATCTGTAGAGTCCATAGAAGTATTCTGAGTGTACAGAAAATATATTCTATGTGAAGCAGTTAACGTTTCTTGAGAAACAGGCTGACATGTCTACGCATGAGAATGTTCTGAAGATGTTGACAACTTCTTCATGTCTTGGAAGAATGTGGGACAAATGAAAATAGACATTAAATCACCTCAAGACAAAGCAGGGAAACCTGCAGAACTCCCTTACAGGAGACCTGGGGGCTCAGGATGCTCTCATCTAAACTCTTGAGAGATTAAAAGCAGACAAGAGGGATTATTCAGCACTTCAGCCCTTATGTCCCCTAAAAGGAAGAATCAAGAGCAGAGAAGTTCCTCAGAAGGTTTCCAAACCCTGGACTTGAAGTCACATTATAAATGACTGATTATTACAAGCAGATTCAAGGAAAGTAAGGCCACGGCACAGAAAAGCAGCACTGGTCAGCCATACACACATGAAAATGGCTTAGCAAGGCGTATCAGAACACAACTGCAACAGAACCTCCAAACAAAACTCCATTTCTCAGAGCTTCACTGAATCAACAGTACGAATTCTCTGACCTTGGTAAAATCTTTGATGAGGTCAGCTGCTCTCACACCATTCTGTACATTAAAGCTGATATCAACTTTCACTTCAGTAAAAGAATCTGTTAATTTAATAATAGGTACCTAGAAAGAGAAGAAAGGCAAAATTAAAATACATGAACCTAATTGAACAACACAGTCGGGGGAAGGAAAGGTTCCTAGACTTGAGGTCTCAGCCGCCTCATGAGGACACAAAAACCCTCGAGGGTCCCAAACACTGCATGCCACAGTTCACTTGGCCTATGGGTACTTTACATATTCAGCATTTAGCCCCACAGTGTCCTCTATCATTTCTACTGGCGGAGGATTTTGAAATCAGGTAACAAAAACCTTCAATATTCTGTGCTTTGGATAACAGTTTTCAACTCAGTATAACACCAAGACTTATGAACGTCAGGCCCATCAGCAAAATGTTCCTATGAGTAAACTGCTAGATTAGGTTAAGCACAATATTGGTCAGTTTTGCAACTAGCCTATAAAACAACCTACCAAGAGAAGACACAGAATTAGTCTCAAATTTTAAAAAAAGATCAAATGACTTATATGAGATATTAGAAATTCTTAAAAAAAATTTAAAAAGGCAAACCATAAGAGACTCTTTTTTTTTTTAAGATTTTTTTTTTAAGAGATTTTATTTATTTATTTGACAGAGATCACAAGTAGGCAGAGAGAGGGGAGGAAGCAGGCTCCCTGCTGAGCAGAGAGCCCGATGTGGGGCTCGATCCCAGGACTCTGGGATCATGACCTGAGCCAAAGGCAGAGGCTTTAATCCACTGAGCCGCCCAGGCACCCCAAGAGACTCTTAACCATAGGAAATAAACTAAGGGTTGCTGGAAGAGAGGTGAGGGGGGTTGGTAACTGGGTGGTGGGCATTAAGGAGAGCATGTGATGTAACAAGCCCTGGGTAATATATGTAACTGATCAACCACTGAACTCTACCTCCAAAATTAATAATACACTGTATGTTAAATAATTGAACTTAATTTAAAAAAAAAAAAGCTCTGGGGTGCCTGGCTGGCTCAGTCAAAAGAGTATGTGACTCTCTTTTTTTTTTTTTTTTAAAGATTTTATTTATTCATTTGACAGAGATGACAAGTAGGCGGGGAAGCAGGCAGAGAGAGATGGGGGGCGGGGGGGGGGGGAGCAGGCTCCCTGCTGAGTGGAAAGCCAGATGCAAGGCTTGATCCCAGGACCCGGAGATCAGGAGCCGAAGGCAGAGGCTTTAACCCACTGAGCCACCCAGGCGCCCCAAGAGTATGTGACTCTTGATCTCAGGGTTGTGAATTTGAGCCCCATGCTGGTACACAGACTACTTATATAGGTATGTTTTTTTGTTTTTTTGTTTTTTTTTTTAAAGGCTCTATTTGCACCTTGTATTAGAAAACTCAGGCCAGCAAAATCTGTGTGCAGAACTGGGTTTCCAAATTGATAGCTTTTGGTAAGAAACAGTATGAGTTGTTTTTGAAAAGCTAACATACAAAACTCCAAACTTCTAAAATAGATACATTTATTTCTGTGATGAGCACCCACAAAAATTCTTTAATGGCCAATCTAGATATAGTTAAAATATCAAGTTCTTCATCTATAAAATTTCCTTTACAGTTGACCCCTGAACAACACAAGATTCAACTGTGTGGCTGCACTTTTACACAATTTTATGCAATACTGTAAATGTACTGTCCCTATGATTTTCCTAACATTTTCCTCCCTCTACTTGCTTTATCCTAAGAACATAGTCTATGATACATAGAACACACAAAATATGTGCTAACCAACTATTTATGTTATCAGTAATCCTCCTACTCAAACGAGAGCTCTTAGTTTTTAGGGCATCCAAGGTCACATGTGGATTTTCAACTGTGTAGGGAACCCCCAACACTGGTCAAGGTCAACTGCATATACAATTTTTCAAGGACACAAAGTAAGAGAGAAGAGCAAGACCTTCTGTCTCACTATAAACTGTTTAATAGAGAGCCATATTTTTTTTGTCTCTAGTTTTCTAGTATCCTATTTATTTTTTATTAACATATAATGTATTATTAGCCCCAGGGGTACAGGTGTGTGAATCGCCAGGTTTACACACTTCATAGCACTCACCATAGCACATACCCTCCCCAGTGTCCATAACCCAACCACCCGAGAGCCGTATTTTTAATTATACTTTTTATATGTAAAAACTCTGCAGTGATATTATGTGTGATAAAATTGAGTATTATTTTTTAAAGTACTATATAACCACAACGATTTCATTTATGTCACAAACAAAAATTTATATACAAGGACTGTGATCATTAATGAAAGAAGAGAATCATTTACTGAGATGCCAACTCTGCTCACCAAAATTAAATTTTAATTTTGCAAGTTTCATGCATTAGTAACCAGAAATTTTTAGATGAAATGTCGGAAGAACTTACAGTTGCTTTGTCTAGAACTTTCACCGAATCCTCATCAGCAACTTTATGTTTCCGAAGAGCTTCTTCCAGGGTCCAGAGGGGAAGGTTCTCCCACTTCCCAAACACCACGAGATCAATGTCACTGAGCACAGAACATACACACAAAAGTTGTCTGAAGAAGAAACTATACTCGTTTTCACTCACGCTCAGGCTTCCAGACTTCAAATTAGTGCAGTGAAAACCTATTTCTCACACTGCCCGGTGAAGACCAAATGTGTTGGTGGTGGCTGCTTTGGGGGGGCTGGTGACCTTAACAACCATCTCCTGCTGGTCATTTCACAGAAATCAGGCCTCAGGAAACGGGGGTTTTGAAAGAAGTAAAACCTCGAAAAACACCAGTGAACATTTCCTGTTCATAAAGGCTTCTGGGACTAGAAAACCTGAGACATGCCCATATGCATGAGATGAACTGACTCTGATTCAGGTAATTAAGTGTGAAAAGTTAAGTTGCAAACAGTGTATGTGGGATGCCATCATTTGGATGAAAAAGGAAGAAAACACACATGCATTTCCTTTTTTATGTATAGAACGTTCATGGAAGGATGTGTGAGAAACTGGTACCAGGGACTCCTCCAAGGAGCAGGGGACACAGGTGGGATTCGCGCTTTTCATGGTAATTATTGCTGTGCCTTTTCAATCTGAACTATGGGAAGGTACTACATATTCAGAAAACTCAATTAAAATTTTCAGAGTGACTCAAGGTTTTGCTGACACTTAGAACCTAAATAAGGAAAACTATTCATGAACTCCAAGTTGGATATTTTACGGCTTTTGCAGGCCTACGAGAGCAACAGGCAGAACAGAAATTGCTAGGATCTCTCCACATCAACACATTTTAAGTTTGGGAAAAGTAGATCAAATCCAGCTCAAAAATCAAAAACATGATGGACACCCAGAGTTAAAATTGTACAGTACTGTGCGCCCAAAACTGTGTTCAGAGAGTAAGTGTCAAATGAAGTGTTCTTACCACAATAAAAGCAAAAACAAATACATGGTGAAATTTCAGTTGATAGAAAACACATTTTTGCCCCCCAGGGAAGCCTTATCATCCCCAAAAAGGCCCCGCCCTGTCCCAGGTTGGGGGCCGAGACTGGCCTTATGTAGGAAGACTGACGTTAACAGGGGCCTTCCTCAGAGAAGAGTCTGGAGCCTGAAGCTCCGGGTCCAGAAGCTAGAACAGTAGCTAATAGTCTGCGCTCTTAAGAACAGACGACAGTGCTGGCCTTCGGGCAGGGGGGGGGGGGGGGACGGTCCACGGCTATACTGTATGATCTCATGATTTGTCATAATAGGACAGTGACGTCTGAGTGAGTGGATTGAGTTACGGAGGCAAACAGTTCTCTGCAGGCAGGCGGTCACCTGCTGGAACGGTTAGCCGAGCCCACTGCTACCTGCACCCTTCCACCTCCATCCCAGACGACACGGGTATCAGTCTGAGAGGGTCGCCTCAAGAGACACTCCACCCTCAAGGTAATTCGAATAAAATACTGATAAAGTGAATTTTCATTTCATAAATCTCTTTCTGCTTCTACTCTTCCACCATCAACAGCCAAAATCTAAAAAAAATGCACAATCCGCTGAAAGCTTCACAAATGTACTAACCTAGTAGGTAAATACAGGCCAGTTTTAAAACTTCCAAATATCTGGACCTGAAATAGAAAAAATTATTGCATTAAGGTATGGACCTGATGAAAGCCACCATGCAATGGAGAAATGTCAAGGTTCTGCTACCCTCTGTTGGTATTTTTTAGTACTACAAGAGGTTTTATTTTTGGTGGTTTTTTTTTTTTTTTTTTTTTTTAGTAACACTAATGCTTTCCAGAAGCAAGGATGCTACCTCCTATGCAGACATTAGGAATATAATTTAAACTTGTAAGGTTAAAATATCAAATGCAGAGTGAAACAGAAAAGTTTCAAAAGTAATATTCAAGTCATTCGTGTTCCCTTATAAGCCAGAAGCCTGTTCAACAAAGGTGGAATTTGGGTTCCCTAAGCGAAAATCTTCTCAAGGCCCCTGAGTTATTTAGGGTCAGACTATTCCAGCGGGAGGCCAGCTCCCCCGGGAACAGCAGGTGGTATCACCCTAACATTGTGCTGACACATCCTACCCCAGCTGAGGAGCACGGGGCAAGGCTCAGGGTGGGCAAGGAACTGCACGAAGGGGTTAACGCTCAGCCCCAGAGGTGAGCTGGACCTGAGAATGGAGCCACAGCTATGGGTATCTCCTCTGGGAACAAAAAGATGGATAAAAACCCCAATCTCCAAAGAAGGAGGATTAATCCAAATCCCGATTTCTCAGCCTCAGCATGGCTGACGTTCAGGGCAGACAGCCATCTGGGAGGGGCTGTCCTGTGCTTCATAGCATTTAGGAACACCCTTGGCCTCTACCCACCGTATGCCGAGAGCACCTTACCAGTCAATGATAACGAAAAATGTCTCCAACATTGCCAAGGGACCCCTGGGTGGCAAACTCAGCCGCCACTGAGACCCATGGACTGGGATCACACAGAAGAATGCATGTAACCACACAGCAGCTGCTCAATAAAATATCAGTGCCCTCCCCCACCCCATTCCCTTCACCTACAGTATTTTATTCGAAGCTCTTCTGTTTTGCCAACTGGACAAAGGAAACTTCCCTGGCTCCCCCATCACCATCCCATGACGAAGTCTAAAGAAAAGCCATTTAACACAGAATAATGCATTCTAAGTTCTTTGAATGCACAAAACTGTATAACAGACCCTCAAAAAAAAAAAAAAAAAAAAAGCCCTAAAAAGGTATTCACTTAGTTTCAACAACAATAACCACAAATAAGCAAAGAGGAAATCCTGGGCCAAAGTTCTGTTCACGGGGTGGGTCTGCACAGGGAGACAAGGAAGGGCCAGAAAGAAGGAAATAGCAATATCAAGAATGGAAAACAGACTTGTGCCTGCATTCGCCCAAGAAAATGCACTTCTAATGACATGAGAAACTCCTACTTGACATTTTCGTTCAGCTATAAATAATCACATAACATTTATACCGGCAGGTTGGAACAAAACAGTCGTGGGATTTTCATACGTCAGATTCAATAACACACTTCTACAAGAAGATCTGATTGGTCTTTCTTCTCTGTATACTAATGAATCCTGAATAGAGTTTACCTTTAGTATTGCTATTCAGCACAGAGAAACAGTTTTAACTAAGTCATCAAATTCACTGCAAAAAATCAGGATGCCCCAAATTCCAATGGCTGGATGAAACCGTTTGCCTTTAAAATTTAATTGGACCGTAAGCGTTCCAATGCACATAGACCTGTGTGTGAGGACTCCTCAGACCCTGTCCATCCTGTGGACAGGGATACGGCCCTCGGCACTCAGCTACCCAGACAGGTGGTACTCACGTCTGCGCTGGGCCAGAGTTCCTTAATCACACTCTCGATCCTGTTCACCACCTCCATCCTCATCTTCTCCTCCTCCGGTCTCGGAGACATGTATTCATAAAAATCACTGATTTCTTCATGCAGACTGCAGGGAAGAAAAAAAAAAAAAGAAAGAAAAGCAGAAGTTAATACGGGCAAGCCTAGTCTAATGAGAAATCACTATCTTAAATAACCTTATCTAATTAAGTCTTGTAACTTTGCAAATGACTTGATGTTCATAGGTTTCTACCTTAAAAAAAATTTTTTTTAAGATTTATTTATTTGAGAGAGACACAGTGAGAGAGGGAATACAAGCAGGGGGAGTGGGAGAGGGAAAAGCAGGCTTCCCACTGAGCAGAGAGCCTGATGTGGGGCTTCATCCTAGGACCCTAGGATGATGACCTGAGCCGAAGGCAGACACTTAACGACTGAGCCACCCAGGCGCCCCCATAGGTTTGTTTCTACCTTAATTTTAATGTTACAACTGAAGCTAGGCTAAATATACAGAATTTGAATTTTTTTTAAATGCCAGAAGAGTTAGATAAAATAAGAAATTCTAAGGAGACAAGTCTTAATGGAGACGGAGTAGCAGCTTTCCCAGAGTTTATTACATATCCATGCAGAACACTCGCTCGGTGGACAGGTGCTGGTGACTTTTTAAAAATTTTTAAATGTTAATATGTAAGGCCTGGCCTCTGCCTTTACACTTGCAATCCAGTAGACACAAACACAGAAAGATGCAGAATCCAGATGCTATGGGCGAGCTTCCTGGCCACAGAGACTTGACCTTCTTACCCCCCCATAATCTGTTCCTCCCAGGAGCAAAGCGGCCTGTCTTTTGTAATGTTTGCTTAGTGAATCAAGCGTCAGCTGAACAAGTGAGCCAGGGACCATCTGCAAAGACCTGAAGGGAATGGTCGGCAGACGAGGCTCCATGAAGGAGCTGAAGACCCGCAGAGCCCAGGAGGAACGAGGCTTCCCCAGGAAGCACTCTGCAAACTACACAGGCTGCGGCCACCGGAGGAAGGGGAGAAGCAACCGGGAGCGCAGACTCCTGACCACAGCGGCTCCAAACGGGGAGCGAAGAAGTTTGGACTTCCCAAGGGGAACAAGGAGCTATTTCAGTGTTGCTGAGAGGGACCAAGTTAAGACGGACGTCAAAAACGCTTGTGTCTGAAGAAGAGTCATCTGGCAACTGAGCCAACGACGGACTGGCGGAGAGACTAGACTGGATGCGGGGAGCAGTCCCTTCACCCTGCAGCTGCGGAAGGGCTGGGCGGCCGGGGGGCGGCGCAGGGAAGGGACGGGCTCCAGCGCACTGGGAAGGAGGGAGGGAGGGAGGAGGCCGGCAGGGGCGGAAGCCTGAGAGGCTGGGCAATCAGTGAGCAGGAGGAAAGGAAAAGCCCCCCGCCCCCCACCCCTGGCTGGCTACTAAGCCGCAGGCAGAGTGGATGCCTAGCACTACCGGAGGACAGAAGACACGGAGGGTAGCAGGTGCAGCCGGGAGGAGCTTCGGTTAGGAGGGAAAGAAGGGGAAATGGGAGGAAATCAGCTAAATTGGTGTTGACTGCTGGCGACCCCAGCGGCCAGCAGCGGCTGCAAGCAGCTGTGGTGGCCGCATGAGGATGGATCTCGAAGGGTCTCCTCGGACTGTGGTGGCGCTGCAGGAGTCCAGGAGGACAGCGCTAACAGGAATGGCTGCCAAGTGCCTGCCAAGTGCTGGGAAGGCACAGGGGCCCCCTGCAGGCTTAGTGGGCAGCCATGCGGGCAGCCTCACAGGAACACGGTCCTGAAGGATCCTGGTTTAGAGAGGCTAGAGGAGTCGCAGGAAGCTGGAAGGACCAGGAAACCAAAAATGATTTTGAGGAAGAAAAACAAAATGCCTAATTCCCAACCCCCACTTGGTAGAACATTTAAAACATGGCCAAGTAAGCAATCAACAGTCTCTGCCTCTCCTAATGTTTTATTTTTAGACTAAGAATCAGAAAACTTGAGTTCTAGATTCAGGCTCTGCCTGAGGGCAGCTGTGTTCCTTCAGAGAGGAACTGGTGCTTTCCAGCCTCAGTGTCCTCAGGCACAAACTAGGGGTTAGCAAACAGGATCCTTCTCCGGCCCTTCATGTCAAAACCTGGGCCATCTGGTAGGGAATGATTTGTAGTGTTGTTTGGCTTGTGTACTGTGCCAATACTGCAAAAACAAAAACAAAACCACCACCACCAAACAAAACAGAACAAAACAAAACAAAACCCTTGACTTTAAAATTCTAGGGAGTTCTGCACACCAATCTGCAAACTCCAAGTGGCGTCTAATCTTCCCGGGTACACTGCTGGGTACCTTAGGAGCTCGCCTTCTGATTTTTTCTTAAAACTTCCCAGACTTTTTTTTCCAAGGGTAACCTCCTCAGCTTCTTGAAGACAGAAGCCAAAATGATCAGTCTAGAAAGTTCACAGCTTGTGCTGCTCTTTCAGAAGGATGAGGACCACAAATTAAAAGGAAAACAGATTTCTTCTTACCTAACGGATCGTTTGCTATGAATGATCGAAGTGTATTTGTGGTCCCAAACCCCTAGGGGATACTTCCATTTTAACCAACGGGAAAAACCCCTAAACGCAACAGTATCTACTCCACAAAGGCCCATTTACACCGTTTCTAATTCAAACACAGACAAAAAAATATTTGGCCCCACTTTCAGTTAATCTTCAAGTCACAAGAAACAGAATTTATTCTCTAAATGTTATGGAGAGCCCAGCTCAACACACTAGAAGGAAAGAAGGTCAGTCAGTCAAACATGATCCCTGTCCTGGGTGATTTCCATCTAATGAAAAGAAATACTCATTTAAAGTAGTTTTGTGACAGATAATGCGTAAGTTCCACACTGTTCCACCATAGGCAGGCTTCAGATGACCAGAAGGAAAGCTTTCCAAGGACCACAGCTGCAGGGAATGGAATGAGTTGCCTTCAAAGGTGGTGAGGTCGTCACTATAAGGGTAAGTAAAGTGAATGACCATGAGGCAAACAAAGATCTCGTAAGACATTTCTTTCTTTCTTCCTTTCTTCCTTCCTTCCTTCCCTCAGGTTGTAGGGGTGCCTGGGTAGCTCAGTTGGTTAAGGGTCTGACTCTTGATTTCAGGTCAGGATCTCAGGGTTGCGGGAATTAAGCCCCGTGTCGGGCTCTAGGCTCAGCCCGGCTCCACGCTCACCCTGCTCCTCCCCACACTTGGGATTCTCTCTCTCTCTAAAATAAATAAAATCTTAAAAAAAAAATTATAAGCAACTTCTATACCCAACGTGGGGCTCAAACCTACAATGCCGAGGTCAAGAGTCACATGCTTCACCAACTGAGCCAGCCAGGTACCCCAAAGACACTTCTGAATTTGGTGGAAAATGGAAAGGATTCTACGTTTCTAATGAGCACCTTAAGCCAGATAAGCTTGTAAAATAAGACCATCCCAAGCATTAATATTCCATGGAACCATCTCCCTATTTAGGAAGAACTGGTTCCACAGGTTATCCTAACTCTCTCATTGATCTGCCCATGTGACAACGGAAGTGGGGAGGGGGGGGTGGGGCCAAGGACAGCGAGCGAAGCTCAAACACACCTGAACAGCAAGAACAAGAGAACCCACCTCCTGCCCACACGGGGGACACACGCCTACACGTTTAACTAGCTACGTGTAAACTTCGAGAACTGAGTGAGAGATATTAGGATACTGAGGAAAATACCTCCAGTACAGTTTTTATATAATCTCGAGGTCACTCTATCTCTGCGGACTGTGTAATTTTCCTGGCAGGGTGCCATGTACAACGAGGTGCTTAAAGAACCCTGAGGGAACAATGTCCCGTTTCTGGACTTCCCACTATGCGCCTGGGACCCTTTGCTCCCGCAGCACGGTGACCCACGGAAGGCTGGAGACTGGAGACACTGTAGACTGGCTTTCACGAATCAGTGGAACTTTACGCCTCTGACATCCTCCAGCCACACAGGGAAATTTCAGCTTCTCCCACATGTGGTCAAAACTCAGGATGGTTAAACTGGTAAATACAGCAGAATGTCTCCTACCCAGCCTTACAGTTTCTCATTTTAATTTGAAAGCATAGCTCTCTATCAAAACTCATACATGACCAAAACACAGTGCCTTCTGTCAGGGCATTGGTGTATTCTGTTGTTTTGTTTTGTTTTGTTTTAAGGAAAAGTGAGCAAGAAAGCACTCCACTCCCTGTTTATAAAGAAGAGTATATTCTAGAAAAGCAATATGATAAAATAAGTGCTACTAAATAACTGGAAAGGAGGCCCCCCAAAAAAGAACGTAATCAAAATTAATTTCCTGGGGTAAAATTGACATTAACCTCAAAGTTAACGATAATTATTTAGTGTGACAATGAAGGGACATAAATAAAGAAGTTACTACATTTTAAAAAGTACAAAACAGGGGCACCTGAGTGGCTCAGTTTTTAAGTGTCTGCTTTTGGCTCAGGTCATGATCCCAGGGTCCTGGGATCAAGCCCTGTATTGGGCTCCCTGCTCTCAGGAAGCCTGCTTCTCCCTCTCCCACTCCCTCTGCTGTGTTCCCTCTCTCACTGTGTCTCTCTCTGTCAAATAAACAAAATTCTAAAATAAATAAGATCATTTAAGTGAAAACAGAGAAGTGGAAAAAAAATGACTTTAGCTCTGAGAGGAGATCTACCAAGAAGTGCTAGCCTTTCAAAATTAAACGACTTTCATAATGCTCATCATAAGGGGAGGGTGTTGAGGGCTCACTTTCTCTAGCTATGTAAAAGGGAGGACCCTGTTTCACACCTTTTCTACTGGCTGCTCAGCAGGTGGGTATGAGTAGCTCTGGAGCTCGAGCTCGGCATCTCTGAAGCCAGAGGCAGCCTCGCTGATGCCTCCCCGGCCCCCCACTACAGGCTCACCCAACACCTGTTCAGGGGCCAACCCCGATTCCTGAGGGACACCTGCCAGGCCTGCAACTTGCCTGGGCCACCTCCACACCAAGGTCAAGCTTCCCAGTTTTCATAAGTGAAGTCCTCATTAATCACTAACTTCAGATTCCCATGAAGGCACTGACAAAGTTCTATTCAATTACTGTCCATAACAAGATGTTTTCCCCCCACAAAAATGTTACAGATAATAATAACCAATTTTGACAAAGATATATGGAAAAGGCACTCACTCATATGCTATGTGTGAAAGTATAAATTACTACAACCCCTCCAAAGGTCGTTGTCTTAATAAATGATAACATTTACATGGATAGTTTTTTAAAATTCCCCTTTTTTTCTCTTGAAGATTTTACTGAGAGAGAGAGAGCACGCACATGCAAACAGGGGAAAGGGCAGAGGGAGGAGAGAGAATCTCAAGCAGACTCCACACAGATTGTGGAGCTCAGTGTGGGGCTGGATATCACGACATGACCTGAGCCAAAACCAAGAGTTGGACGCTTAACTGACGGAGGCACCCAGGCACCCCTAAAGTTCCTCTTCTTTCATTAAAATCATTTTCTTTGAGAGATTTCTGCACTCCCGTGTTTCCTGCAGCATCATTCACAAGAGCCAAGATATGGAAACAATCCAAATGTCCACCAACAGATGAACAGATAAAGAAAATGTGGAACAGACCTACATTATTCAGCCTTATAAAAGGAAATCTTTGAAACTTGCAACATGGATGAACCTGAAGGACATTATGCCAAATGAAATAAACCAGTCCATTCATAAGATGATATCTATAACAGTCAAACCCACCGAAGCAGACAACAGAATGGCGGCTGCCAGGGGCTGGCGGAGGGGTCCTGGGGAGAGGGTCAATGAGCATAAAGTCTGGGTTAAGCAAGATAAGCTCTAGAGATCTGCTGCACAACACAGCGCCTACAGGCAACAACACTGTATTAGTCACTTAAAAATGTCCTCTTAAGAGAGTATATTATATTCTTATCACAGAAAAGGGGAAGGGGACACAAGGAAACTTTTGGAGGTATTGGATACATCTATTACCTTTTTTTAAAAAAGGGGTTTTATTTATTTATTTGAGAGAGAGAGAGCACAAGCCGGGGACGGGGGCAGGCAGAAGGCGACTCCCCACTAAGCATGGACCCAATGTGGGGTCATGACCTGAGCTGAAGGCAGACACTTGACTGAGCCACCCAGGTGCCCGTCTAGTACCCCAATTGTGGCGATGGTTTCAGGGGTGTATGCGTTATGTCCAAACTCATAAGGTTGACTGTTTGCATTAACTACATACAGTTTTTTGTGTACCAATTATACTCCAGTGAAGCTGTTTTTATTTAAAGTCCCTTTCTTTTCATCCTTCAGAAGTACTGAGGGAATAAGGACATTCACCACAGCATTACCTGGAATACTAAAAAACTAAGGAACAGCCTCAATGTCCATCAATGGAATCCAATTTAATAATCAGAGCAGCACTCACTGGCGCCCCTTAAATGACAGCCAATCATCCATCCAAAATAAGGAAGCAGAACTATCTGAGCTGATGAGAATGATCCACGATGTGTTAAACTTAAAGGAAAAAGCACAATGTGCTTAACAAGATTTCAAGTGCATTAAAAAGACACACACACACAGAGTTTCTATTGGCACTACAAATTTTCTGGAAGGAGAACAGTTAACAGTCATTACCTTAAGGACAAGACACAACAGGGAGGGTTATGGAGACCAACATTTTATCATGTTGTCCTAGTATAGAGCAGTACAGTAAAACTATAGAATTCTCTTCAAACCATCAGTGTGTGTGTGTGTGTCTGCTTTTCCAAAGGTGTTATTATCTATTTAAAATGATTACAGGCCAGGGGCGCCTGGGTGGCTCAGTGGGTTAAGCCGCTGCCTTCAGCTCAGGTCATGATCTCAGGGTCCTGGGATTGAGTCCCACATCGGGCTCTCTGCTCAGCAGGGAGCCTGCTTCCCTCTCTCTCTCTCTGCCTGCCTCTCCGTCTACTTGTGATTTCTGTCAAATAAATAAATAAAATCTTTTTAAAAAATAAATAAATAAATAAAATGATTACAGGCCATTTGTCATTTTCTTTATATTTTCCCACGTAGAAGTGTGTGTGTGTGTGTGTGTGTGTGTGTGTGTGTGTGTGTACTTCTCCCAACCCCCAAACCACAGAACAGAGTCTATGTACCACACTGTTCACAGTGACTAAATCTGGTAAGTGAATCAGGGGTGGGGATGGATTCACTTTTTAAAACTGTATACATTTAGGGTGCCTGGGTGGCTCAGTCGTTAGGCACCTGCCTTCAGCTCAGGTCATGATCCTAGGGTTCTGGGATTGAGCCCCACATCGGGCTCCCTGCTCAGCGTGAAGCCTGCTTCTCCCTCTCCCTCTGCCCCTGCTTGTTCCCTCTCTCACTGTGCCTCTGTCAAATAAATAAATAAAATCTAAAAAAAACTGTATACATTTAGGGGCCACTGGGTGACATCGTTGGTTGAGCATCTGACTCTTGATTTCAACTGAGGTCGTGATCTCAGAGTCATGAGATCAAGCCCTAGATCAAGCTCCACGCTCAGTGAGGGAATCTGCTTGAGACTCTCTCTCCCTCTCGTTCTGCCCCTCCCACCCACTCTCTCTCTCTCTCTCAAATAAATAAAAATTTAAAAAAAAATTTTTTTTAAAGATTGAGAGAGAGAGAAAGAGAGAGCACAAGCAAGGGGGAAAGGAAGAAGCGGGAGCCCAACACGGGGCTTGATCCCAGGACCCTGAGATCATGACTTGAGCCGAAGGTAGATGCTTAACCAACTGACACCCAGGGGCCCCAATAAATAAATCTTCTAAAATACATATACATTTAAATAGTCCACCTTTTAAAAATGCATCCATGTTGGGGGGGCCTGGGTGGTATAGTCAGTTGAGCATCTGACTCTTGGCTTTGGCTCATTTCGTGATCTCAGGGTCATGAGATCAAGCACCATTTCGGGCTCTGCACTCAGCGGGGAGTCAGCTTGATATTCTTTCTCCTTCTCCTTCTGTCCCTCTCACTTACAGCCTCTCTCTCAAATAAATACATCTTTCTTAAAAACTCATGCATGTTAATTACCATTGTTAATTAACCATTTTTTTAAGTAAGCTCTGTGTCCAGTGTGGGGCTTGAACTCACAACCCTGAGATCATGCTCTCCTGACTGAGCCACCCAGGCACCCACCTTTGTATATTTTTATGATGACAGTGAATTCTCATGGAAGAAAACAAACATTTAAAGGAGAAAAAGACTCACGTATCCAGCTCCACATACCGAAAAGTTACATGCCAGGCCACTGGGGAACCTGAGCATCTGCAGAAGAAACTCAGGGGTCAGCCTGTGAACAGCACTGACCTGTGGGGACACAGAGGGACCCCAAGCCCATGCACAGAGCAACAGACACAGGACACAACATGCCGCATGCCTGACACAGGGTATGTACGGAGTTTCTGTCGGTGTCTGACTCACCCTTTCCAGGGATTTACAGGCTGATAAGTTTATGTATACGCAAGACAAAGTTCCAGAAGAATACATAAACACTGCTGGCAGGAGTTTCCTCTGGGGACTGGGACTGAGGTGCTGAGGGATTTCTACCCTTCTGTATTTTTTTATTTTTCTCAAATGCACATAGGCACCAAGAGGAGTAAGTAACAGCAAGCCCCAGGGTGAGACTGGTGTGGTCAAGAAAAACAAACACACACACACACACTCTCTCTCTCTCTCTTATATTTTTAGCTGCCAGCTAGACACTCCTACCTAGCTGTCGCTTCAAAATCAATAAATCCAAAACTAAATTCCTTATCTTTCTCCAAAACCTATTCCTTCTCCTTGTGTTTTCCTCCCTGAATTAGTTTCTCCAAATGGAAATTTCAGTCTTCCCTGGTTCATCCTTCTTTCTTATCCTCTGGAGCTAACAGGTCTCTACAAACCAAAATAAAAAACAAAAAACTTCCTGGGATGCCTGAGTGGCTCAATCAGTTGTCTACCTTTGGCTCAGGTCATGATATCAGGGTCCTGGGATCGAGCCCTGCCTCAGGCTCTCTGCTCAGTGGGGAGCCTGCTTCACCCCCCCACCCCGTCTCTCTCTCTCTGCCTGCCTCTCTGCCTACTTGTGATCTCTCTGTCAAGTAAATAAATAAATCCTTTTTAGAAGATTTTTAAAAAAAAATTTTTAAATCTATTTTTAAAAAAAAGTAGAATACCTTATTATCTTTTTATTTTAAGGTCTGCACCATGTGTGTAATTTTCTACAGTACTGATAAAGATACAAGGTCACTTGAAAAAAAATCCATGCCTAACTAAATTAGGAAAATCACCAATATCAAAACTAAAGGAAAAAGCCTTCTACCTCTTCTATTTGTAGACAAGAAACATATTCACACCCCAAATAATTCTTACTGTATCCTAAGATTTTTTTTTTTTTTAAGATTTTATTTATTTATTTGACAGAGATCACAAGTAGGCAGAGAGAGAGAAAGAAAGAGAGGGAAGCAGGCTTCCTGCGGAGCAGAGAGCCCGATGCGGGGCTCGATCCCAGGACCCTGAGATCATGACCCGAGCCGAAGGCAGCAGCCCAAACCACTGAGCCACCCAGGCGCCCCAATATCCTAAGATTTAAAAGTAGAGAGAAAATATGATGACATAAAAATTAAAAGGAAAAACAGTCTACAATCTTCTGCAAACTTTGGAGGCATTTAAAACTGTTATTCATAGTTTAGGAATGTTCTGTTTGCTACGTCAACCCCTCCTTGCTCAGGACCCCAGGGTAAAAGTACAGAGAATGGATCCTGTTTCTGCGTACTAGATCATAACGTTTTCATTTTCTTCTTTTCGGAGGTGCTCACACCTGCTTTCCTAGAAATGAGAACATTCATTTTCAATGCCATTGTTTGTTGTTCGGCTTTTGGACCACCGCTTTATTAGGCCAGTGTTTCAGCAGGATGGTTTTTTCATTTGATTTCCTCTGTCCCTTTGCCCTTTACTGCTCTGAAGAGAGAGAATGCAATCCATCTGACTTCTTTCCCCAAGACTCATACTTTTGACACCCAACCCAGACACTACTTTCCAACAATTATAAGGAAAAGCAGAAGAAAGAAAAGAGGAAAGAAAACTGCTCTAATTCTAGCCATTAATTAAAAATTAAAAATTCTGAACTCCTCCATGATTGAGTACATCTAAGAAAATCTGCATAACGCTGGGAAGCTCAAAGAACTGTTGAAAACATTCCCCAAATGAAATCCAATATCTTGAAATAAAGGTTGTTATTAAGTTTTCTCCCCAAAGGGGAGGTCCTCAAATATTTGCTGAGTGGGAAAAAAAACAAAATAAATGAGGCTGAATTTTTCCTTATCGACAAGGTTCAAATGCCAATAAAAATAGTTCACTCTACGAAGTTTGTTATATTCTTAAGTAAAACAATGAAATGAGGATATGTTTAACCCACACAACTCTACCACCAAAATTTTATTTTTTATTTATTCATTTACATATCTATCTTTGGTGGAGGGGCTGGTGTTTAAGAACAGACATTGCTCTATAAATATATAAGTACTTGGAACATCTTCTTCCCATGTTGGGGTTCTGATAAAAGAGGCATAGAACACAGGGGTACCTTTCAAGCACCACTACTCATGAAAATCCAGATATCCAAAACATATTAAAGGGGACTATTTGCTTAATAAATAATTTATAGTAAATAGGGTAAACTCCTGATGCATATTTAAAATATTTTAACTATTGATAACAATTACCTTGGGTAATGGAACTGAGAACTAGACTACCCTGGAGAAAGGCTTCCATAATCTACTGCTTTTTTCCCATGCTATTGAGATCATCTGGATGAGCAAAATTGTTTACAAAACTTTTATTTTATTTATTTATTTGGGAGAAAGCAAGCATGAGAGAGAAAGAATTGGGGGGAGGGGCAGAGAGAGAGAAAAGCAGACTCTCCGTTGAGCAGAGAGCCCGATGTGGGGCTCCATTCCCAGGACCCTAGAATGAAGATCTGAGCCGGAGGTGGACGCTTAACCAAATGAGCCACCCAGGCACCCGTTTACAGAACTTTAAAAGCTGAAATGAAAGAAAGGAAAATAAATCAATTCACAAAGAATTCTACACATTCACAAAATACATGTTTGTCAACCTTGGGTGACTTTATGAGGCCCTATATTCTTTCACATTTAACAACATCATCATAAACTCTGAAAGAAACAGGGAAATTTACAGCTGTTTGGAAAAGCACACAGGGGGTAAAAAAAAAACAAACAGAAAACTCTCTCACAGCTGCACCCCCTTTCCCAGCAGCAGACATGGCCGGGGGTGCATGTGCATCAGACACACACACGCTGCCCAACACTTGCTGCGAGTCTCCTCCACACAGCGTTTTAGAGTTGGAGGATACACACAGTGGCTACGCAGTGGCCATCTGATACCATAAAAATGAATTTTCAATGATTACATATTATCCCAGTACATGAATATATCCTAATTTATTCTACCATTCCTTTATTGTTGGGCATTCAGGTTGCTTCCAATGTTTCAGTACTATGATTAGTGTGATAATGCTATCTTTGCATAAAAATCTGAAATCAACTCTAAGTTTTCTCTTAGAATAAATTCTTACTAGAGGAATCCTTTAGTGAAAAGTTACGAACAGTTAATACTTTGGGGAAAAAAATTCCCCAAATGCCTAATGTATATAGTAATACAGAATATAAATATACATAATACACAATATAAAATACCTAATAATATATAATTATATAATATACAATATAGGACAGCTAAGATAAGTGAATGTGACTGTACCAAGAAAGGGCAGCTCACACTCACTCCACTGCTGGAGTGCACATGGGCGTGACTGAGGGGCCGGTACCTGACAGTCCCACAACCCATCCAAAGGAAGGGGCTGCCCCTTAATGCTGGCCGGTTGTTGCCATGTAGGAACCTGATGCCAACACTTCCCATTCTTCCAAGAAAAACCAAAAGTTTAGATAAATTTTCTATTTCAAATTCTAGCACACTTTTCAAAAGATAAATTAAACAAGACACAACAGTGTAGGTAAAATAGAGCACGTACACAGGTCTGCTCCAGCCAAGAGGCCGTCAGCCTGCAGTCTCCGCTTTCCTAGGTCTCAAAAGACTTTTTTATCTTGAGATTAGAAAAACAGCTGGAGAATGAGAAGACAAGTCACAGATTGGGAGAAAATATATGCAAAACACATAATGTGATAAAGGACTGGCATCCAAATACACAGGACAAAGAACTCTTAAAATTCAACAATAAGAAAACAACCCAATTTAAAAATCGGGGAAAGACCTGAACATACACCTCACCAAAAACAATACACAGATGCCAAATGAGCATATGAAAATATATGCAAATTGTATCATGGAAATGCAAATTAAAACAACAAGAAGATACCACTACATACCTATGAGAATGGCCAAAATCCAGAACCCTGACAACATCGAGTGCTGGTGGGCATGTGGAGCAACAGGAACGCTCATTCATTGCCACTGGGAATGCAAAATGGTACAGCCTCTCTAGAAGGCAGTTGAGTAGTTTCTTACAAAACTAAACACACTTTTACTATTAAGATCCAGGAACCACAATTCTCCATCTTTACCCAAAGGAGCTGAAAACTTCAGTCCACAGAAAAGCCTACATACAGGTGTTTGCAGCAGCTTTATTCACAATTGCCAAAACTTGGAAGCAACCATGATGTCCTTCAGTAGATAACCAGATAAACAAACTGTGGTACATCCAGACAGTTACTGTTATTCAGCACTAAGAAGAGATGAGCTATCAAAGCCATGAGAAGACATGGAGAGACCTTCCACACATTACTACCAAGTGAAAGAAGGCAATCTGAAAAGGCTACATGCTGTGTGATTCCACCTACAGGACATTCTGGAAAAGGCAAAACTGTGGAGACAGTAAGAGGATCAGTGGTTGCCAGAGGCTGGGGAAAGGAGGGGATGAACAGGCAGAGCACAAAAGGTCTTCCGGACAGTGAAACTATTCTATACGATATTATAATGGTGGATACATATCATAATACATTTATCTAAACCCATAAAATGTACAACACCAAGACTGAATGCTAATGTAAACCTCGGACCTTAGGTGATAGTGTTGTGCCGACGTAGATTCCTTAACAGTAACAAATGTACTGCATGCTGGTGGGATACGGGAGGAAATCTCTGTACTTTCCAATTTTGCTGTGAACCTGAAACTGCTCAAAAAATCAAGTCTATTTAAAAAAATCTGTTATTTCTTCTAGTTAACTTTTTCCTTTTTCCTGTTTAACGATCATTTATTTATTCATTTGGAATTTAAGCGAACACAGTGAAAGGCAGGGATGTAACTTTCTATTTTTCAATACTTAACCAGTATCCGGCACCCTTTACTGAATACTGTACGCTTGCCACTCCCGTTGACCCAGTGGTCTGCCCCTACCTTCCTGCCTCCCCCCACCTCCTTGGGAACAATTCCTCTCTGACTGTTCCCTGTGATTCTGGTGGGGCTGTACAGCAGAGCTAGCTGGAGCCCTGGCCAGGAGTGACCCTGTTAGCACAGCATCTCATGGTCACAGCCCACGGAAGGGCTCAGGACCCCAGCAGCCCACGTGGTGTCCTTCCTTAAGACTTTACATACTGAGCCAAGCAAGGTCATCTCTTCTTCGACCTTAGGCTGTAAAAATAGAAGCCTGGAAGTATCAACAACCACACCTCCCTTTCCTCTAGCTGCAGAAAGGAGCCCATCAGCAATAGGAGAAAGAGGAGCCAGCCCTGGGGAAGCAGCAAAGTCAGGACAGACAGCGCATTTGAACTTCCTCTGGAGTCACTGAAACTAGTCTCACCCCAAGGGTACTCCAGGCACTTGACAAAATAAATGTCTTTGTTTTTTATTTAACCAAGATGATTGATTTTCTTTCTCTCGCACTTGAAAAAAATCCTGATTTATACACAAAGCCTTTGCCTATATATTAAACTCTTAAACACAGCTGGGTCAGGTATTCGGCTTTCTTTTCAGATCTACTGCTATTTCTATCTATTATAGGGCTCAGATTACTATTTAAAATTCTTGCATAAATCTATAAATAGTTGACAGTACAAAACCAATCCTCCCCAAACTCACCTTTGGTTTTCAAAGGGTTCCTGGCTATTCTCGCCTGTTTATAACTCCAGATGCTCTTAAAAATCATTGTAATAAATCACTCTCCCCCCTTGGGGGAAAAAAAAAATCACTGGGATTTTTATTTGAATTACATTAATTAAAAAATTAATGAGTTCATTTAACCTCTTTAAGTCAAAAAATGAAACCCACTGTAACGTTTTTTGTTTTCTTCACATTCCTGGCTTTGTTTTCAATTATTTAGGGAGCTCTGATGCGCTGATGAGTAAAATCTGTTTCCTTTCTTAAATTATATTTTGTTACATAGAAAAGCTACTGATTTTTGCATGTTTATTTCAAAGTCAATCAGACAATTTTCTAGCCCTACTTCATGGGCTAGAATTACCAAGATAAGGCCAAATAATTAACAAATTTCATTTAAGGCTTCCCTTGGATAAGGTTATTTTCAGTAAGTATGTGTTCCACATTTTGCCAGGATAAAGCAACATGATAGCTTCTTTTCTTCACGACAAGGATGATGATGATGACCATGATGATGAATAAAGCAAAAGCTACAACTCTAAATATGTGGCCTCCCCCTTAACAAATTTTGTGAACATGCCAGTAAAATATAGTAACAAACAAAAAATGTTTAAAACCAAACAGAGGGGCACCTGGGTAGCTCAGTGGGTTAAAGCCTCTGCCTTCAGCTCAGATCATGGTCCCAGGGTCCTAGAATCGAGCCCTGCATTGGGCTCTCTGCTCAGCGGGGAGCCTGCTTCCTCCTCTCTCTCTGCCTGCCTTTCTGCCTACTTGTGATCTGTCTGTCAAATGAATAAATAAAATCTTTAAAAAACAAACAGAAACCCACAATCCTCATCTTAAAAAAAAAAAAAATAGATAAAAAGTTGGTTAGCCCCTCCCCCTTCCCACCATTCCCCATGAGGTAATTTTCTTAACTCAACAGAATAGCAAACAGAACAAAATAGAAACAATACATCTGATACTTTCACTGAGTAGCCAACCAGCATATTTACAGGAAGACCTACTTTTTGGATGTACATAATATTTAAAACATTGATTACAAAAATGATCTGGACCCTGCACTATTTCATCAGGGTAAATATCTCAGGCCAAATTTATTTTAGATACATTATGTCTCATTTACCACCTAACGTCTCTTAGAAATCTGCTTAAGTCATTAGCAGTCACATCTCCGCAATGTACTGTGAAATTCTTCCACGCTATTTCTTCCACTCCAAAGTGAGGCCTGAGATGACTACTATTTTAAGAGTATTTCTAATATGTCTATACTGGGCCACACGGAACTTTATCATAATAATGCTTACTCACCAACCTTGTAAAGATGCTCCCTAAATTTATCACTAACCCCTGAAAACAATTTAGAGTTTTTAAGACCTACAGACAAAATAAGAGATTAGCCTATGAAATTAAAATGTATGTGTTCTTGTATGTGTTCTATATACTTTTCATAAAGTATACATGAAGACAACTATGAGCGTTCTGGTAACTTTAAAGAGGGCCTGAATATAGTAATGAAATAATGCTTCACTTAGCCTTCATTGACAGAAGATGAAAGATCTAAGCATTGCCAGACTTTCCTCTCTACGTGCTAATACTCTGATAATGACAGAAACATGCTCTATTACCATCGCGGACATAATGTAAAAGCTCTCCTTCTGTTTTCAGAACTGGGCCACCACGCGCTCACCTGCAGCTGTCCAGCAACCTTTGGAGCAGCGTGAGGCCTGAAGGCGGGCTCTGTGGCTTTGCTCTTAGTTCATTCTCACCACTCTGACTTCAGCCCCTTCTTGTCCGGCTCCTACTACACTTAATACAGGCATTAAAAAAAAAAAAAAAAAAAAAGGAAATTCACCAAGAGCTTAATGGTTTCTCAGAAGAATACAGTTCCCAGGTCTGGGGCAAAGCTCTGAGAACCACACGACAATGAGAGGACAAGAGTGCCCTTTGGAGGGGGCCTTCCCTCAACAAAACATCTTGATTCTGGATGGTACTTCATATTTTTCAATGAGCTCTTATGTATTCCCTAATTCAATCATCTACAACAATTCTGCGAGGCAGGCTTGGTAGAAGTTACTCTTGAACCAGAACAATTTTTTTTTTTCCCTTAACGGAGAATTTCCCTAAGCTCACACAGAAAATCAACAGCAGAACCAAATCTGAAAAACAGATCTCCTCACAGGAATGTGCCAACCATTAGGATCGCAGAGGTAAAATTACTTTCAAATTCCAGCGACGAGTTTTCCAGCTGAGTGACCTTTCGAGAGTTACCAACTTCCCTCGGTCTCAGTGCCTGTGTCCGTAAAACAGGGAAGCACTACCCTCCCAGCAGCTCCGTGAGGCCCCCAGCCCGCTGCCTGGCACCTGGTACACTTCAGAGTCATATGGACCCCAGGCTTCAGCTGCCTCGGGACTTCGTGAACACACACACACACAGAGGCAATGAGAGGGTATGACCAGTGACTTCTCTAAAACAGGTCCACCCAAACTGCATGGCCACTTAATAGGGCAGCCCCCATCCTTCAGATCTCCCTTAACCTTCCTCATCCTACATTCCCACAAACACTTATGGAAGGCGAAGACATGCCCGAAGTTAGTCAGATCAATCTTTGTTACATAAGACACACACGTCATCTGGGATTTGAAGATCTGCTACTCTAAGCTTACTACTCCTCCTTTCCAGAAGATTCCCTCAGCCCTTGGCCTCTTGCCAGGACCAAAAGCTAACTCCAAAGTATTTCACAACAAATAACCCAAGTATCACCCGGGTTCCACACCACCTCTAATATCCACCACCTCTAATATCCCTCTCTACAAGATCCACAAACCACACCCATAGCCCAAACGCAGCCTACCCATTTCCTACTTCTGTATAGCCCACAAGGTAAGAATGTTTTTAAATTTTTGAAATGGTTTCAAGTCAAAAGATGAGTAACATTTTGGAACAGGTGGAAGTTACATGCAATTCGAATTACTGTATACATACAAAAAGTTTTCTTAGCACACAGTCATGCTTGTTCATTTATATATTGTCAATGGCTGCTTTCATAACTGACAACAGCAGAGCTGAGTAGTCGAAACAAAGACCTTAGAACCAACAATGCTTAAAATACTTATCATCTTTACAGAAAAACTTTGCTGACCCCCTCCTCCCCCATAATCTATCCAAGCATAACCTGAGAGATTGAGTCTACCAATTTACACCACATACTACTGTGCATTACCTCATCTAGGACTTGGGAGGTAAATAAATCTATGCAGTTAGTCTTACAATTTTTAGAAGTACTATAGTAACAACTATGCCCTCAACATCTTCCATGCTCCCATCGCAGTTCATATCAAAGGGTCAACTAAAGTCATACTTGTTACTTATAAAAAAAAAATACTTAATAGCTATGTGCTTGTGTATACATTGAAATTTAGATAAAATTAAATTAAATTAAAATCCCATTAGGATGGCACCTATCTAAACAAACAAACAAACAAACAAACAAATAAAACCCCCAGAAAATGACAGCATTGGCAAGGATGTGGGGAAAATGGAATTCATATGACTTGTGTTTTGCTGATGGGAATGTAAAATGGTGCAGTTGGTACGGAAAACAGTAAGGGAGTTCCTCAAAAAGTGAGATCTGGGGTGCCTGGGTGGCTCAGTCATTAAGTGTCTGCCTTCGGCTGAGGTCATGATCTTAGGGTCTTGGGATCGAGGCCCCACATGAAGCTCCCTGCTCTCCCTCCGCTTCTGTTTCTCCCTCTCCCTCTGCCTGCCATTCCCTTTGCTGTACTGTCTCTCTCTGTGTCAAATAAATAAATAAAATCTTTTTTTAAAAAAGGTTAAAAGGTAAATTTTAAATTATGTATATTTTATTTTTTTTTTAAAGATTTTATTTATTTATTTGACAGAGATCACAAGTAGGTAGAGAGGCAGGTAGAAAGAGAGAGAGGAGGAAGCAGGCTCCCCGTGGAGGAGAGAGCCTGATATGGGGCTCGATCCCAGGATCCTGGGATCACGACCTGAGCTGAAGGCAGAAGCTTTAACCCACTGAGCCACCCAGGCACCCTAAATTATGTATATTTTAATAAAATTTTTTAAAATTCAGCTAACCAACCCAAAGACTTGTCATTAATAAAATATAATATATCCAATACAATAGATATAAAAAGGAATGATGTAGTGATTTGTGCTACAACATGGATGAACTTTGAAAACTAGGTGAAAGAAGTCAGTCACAAAAGACCAATTATCGTATGATTCCATTTATTTTTTAAAAAAGATTTTATTTGAGAGATAGAGCAGAGTAAGAGAGAGAGTACACAAGGGGGCATGGGGGGGCAGGCAGAGGGAGAGGGAGAAGCAGACTCCCCAGTGAGCAGAGAGCCCGATGGGGGCTCCATCCCAGGACCCTGGGATCATGACTTGAGCTGAAGACAGAGGATTTAACCCACTGAGCCACCCAGGCGCCCCAAAAACTATTACATTTTTAATAGAAATATTTCATCCCATCCCGGAATTAGATTAGGGTACTACTTCATGTCATGTTTGATTTTAGGTGCTATATATAGGAGTTCACATTAATAAGAAACACGTTACACCCAGGAACACTGGAGAGAGAGCAGGAAGGTGATATGACAGGAGGCAGCCCAGGCCTCAGTTTGTGTCTTAGTCATTTATCCCCAGACCCGTCGGAAGAAGGGAGAGGGTCTTTCCTCAAAAAAGCATTAGGAAAAAGTGATCTCCAGGTAGAAACAAATGCCAAAGGCACTTACAATCAAAAGAACGTGAAGGTTGTTTCTTCGCAGCTTTCTGTCACCATAACTCACTTCTAGTATTTTAAAATCACACTGGCAGTGTCACACTGTAAATAGGGACAACTCAGCAGAGAATTTTACAGTCAGAAGGCACGGTATTCAAGGGTCATGTTCACCACATCAAACAAAACTAATGCAGTGAAAGCCAACTTAACAGATTCTTGGCAGTAAAGTTATTTGTAAACACATGTATCTAAGATCTGAGATGAAGAATATAAGCTTTGATTTTGGTTGCATTCAAGGGAAAAAGCACTAAGATAAAAACATTAAAATAAGAGAAACTGAAGTTCCAACAAGAATAACTGAAGCTGGGAGCAGCTGGGTGGCTCAGTTGGTTAAGCGTCTGCCTTTGGCTCAGGTCATGATCCCGGAGTCCTGGGATCAAGCCGTGTCAGGCTCCCTGCTCAGCTCCCTGCTCAGGAAGGCTGCTTCTCCCTCTCCCTCTGATGCTCCCATGCTCGTGCATGCGAGCTCTCTCAAATAAATAAAATCTTAAAAAAAAAAAAAAAAGAAAGGAATAACTAAAGTTAATGTGATCAAGAAAAAATGCAGACCAGACTCCCTAGCTAAAGGGAAGGAACCCTAACCATCAGCTAGGACAGCAGACCTATTACAGAAAGAAGACCGCTGTGAGATACCCTCTCAATGGTTCCTACAGAAAAAGAAAACAAAAAGGCAAAACAAGCTCCTCCTGCCAAACTTGAATGTAAGCATCCCTACCTTGTTTGAACTTGAGGGGGAAAAATTAAACTTACAAGCAGCAGAGGAAATAAAGCAGTGTTTGTCGAACACTCAGAAGTGTATCTCAAACTGGGTCTGTGGACACTTCCCCCAGTCCATACATTCTCTATGAGAATTTTTAAATTGTGTGTTTTCATTTCAGTATTACTCTCAAAACAGGAACATAAGCCTGTTCAGGACCATCCAGATGCTTCCCTGGAAACAGAGCTGCCCAGGGATTTCCCAGCCCACGTGTGTGCTGTTGTGTTCACCATCAGGCTTGGGCTGAATAACAGGATTTTAATGGGTGGGAACTAACAGTCGGGAATGGAGTTGAGACCTGGTTAAGTATATGATGCACACATGCCAGTTAATGGTCCGACGTCACCCCTGTGTAGTTTTTACTGTTTTCGAAACAGAGAAAGGTGGTGAGAGAATGGAGCAGTCACATGGCCCAGTGACACAGGCTTTCCCAGGGAGCTCCCAGCACATGGTACTGTATTCACGTAGAGTGTACAAATTGAGTAAATCATCATCTGTCCCATAAAATTAATTTTAATTTTACTGGTTTTGTCATTTTATCCGTAATCTGTTCATCTGTTTTGTTTTATAATCTTTTAAGCAAAAGAAATATATCTTTGGGGTGCCTAGGTGGTTCAGTTGGTTGAGCGACTGCCTTTAGCTCAGGTCATGATCTCAGGGTCCCAGGATTGAGTCCTGCATCCGGCTGCTAGCTCCACAGGGAGTCTGCTTCTCCTTCTGACTTCCTCCCCTCTCATGCTCTCTCACTCTCTCTCTCTCTCAAATAAATAGAATCTTAAAAAAAAAAAAAAAAAAAAGAAGAAGAAGAAGAAGAAAGAAATCATTAAAAAATTTTTTAAATCTTAAAAAAAAGAAATGTATCTTTGTGTGCATTCTTACATTAAAAACAACTTAAGCTCACATACCAAGAGCAGCCTATGGGGGAAGAAAACTTTTTAAAAAACAGTGCTGGGGAAAGATCTGAATGGACATTGCATCAAAGAAGATACAAGATGACCAATAAGCATATGAAAATATACTCAGCATCATTAGCTACTGGAGAAAAGCAAGTCAAAACCACAAGATACTCTTTCAACCTGCTAGGATGGCTGTTATCCAAAAGAAAAAGAAAAAAGAAACAGAAAATAACAAGTGCTGGTGAGGATGTGGAAGAATCAGAACGTCCTTGCACTGCTGGTGGAGATACAAATTATTTAGCTGTGGTGGAAAACAGTCTGGCAGCTCCCCAAAGAGTTAAACATAGAATTATCATATGATCCAGCGATTTCACTCCTAGGTATAAATCCAAAAGAACTGCGGGGGTGGGGGATGGGGTCACTGGGTGATGGACATTAAGGAGGGCATGTGATGGAACGAGCACCACGTGTTATGTGCAACTGATGAAACACTGACCTCCACCTCTGATGTTATTTAACGGAATTTAAATTAAAAAAAAAAAAGAAAGAAAAGAAAAGGAAGCTAAGCTCAAAAGAACTGAAAGCAGAAACTCAACATACCCATACACCAGTATTCAGAGCATTGGACATAAGAGCCAAAAGATGAACACAATACAAATGTGTGTGACTCTACTGAGATTAATAGCCGGCCATAAAAGGAAATTCTAATACATGCTACAACATGGATAAACTGTAAAAACATTAAGCTAAGTGGAATAAGCCAGCTACAAAGGACAAATACTGTATGATTCTCCTTACATGAGGTACTATAAATAGGCAAATTCATAGGAAAAGCAGAATACAAGGGGCACCTGGGTGGCTCAGTCGTTAAGTGTCTGCCTTTGGGTCAGGTCATGATCCCAGGGTCCTGGAATAGAGTCCTGAGTTGGGGTCCCTGCTCAGACAGGAGCCTGCCTCTCCCTCTCTCTCTGCCCCTCCCCCTACCTACGCACTTGTGCTCTCTCTTGCTTTTTCTCTCTCTAAAATAAAGAACCTAGCAACAACAACCAAAAAAGTAGGATGGAGGTTAGTTACTGGGGCAGAGGAGGAAAGAATGGGGAATAATAACAGTTTCATAGGTACAGAGCTTCCACTTGGGATGACAAGAAAGTTCTGGAAATGGTGAGTGCTCATGTGAATGTACTTAGTTTAGTGCTAGTGAACTGTATGCCTGAAAATGGTTAAAATGGTAAATTTTATGTAATGCATATTTTATCACAATAAGAAAAACTTAGTAACACTAAATATTTGCCAAAAATATTTTGTGAAGACTGTAATTTGAGAGATACTGCTACAGGGTTAGAATTAACAATTAAATTATTTCTGTAATATTTAAAAATACAGATATGAATGATATATATTCCTTTTCTAAAATATTTATTTATTTAACAGAGAGGGAGAGATCACAAGTAGGCAGAGAGGCAGGCAGAGAGAAAGGGGGAAGCAGGCTCCCTGCTGAGCAGAGAGCCCAATGCGGGGCTTGATCCCAGGACCCTGAGACCATGACCCAAGCCAAAGGCAGAGGCTTAACCTGCTGAGCCACCCAGGCGCCCCATAATGATATATATTCCTATGGACATAAATGCAGAAGCATAAAAACGTGGATGCAGAGGGCATTATCTATCTGCCTTGCAAAAGTGGGTACCCCTGGAAAAGGTGGGAGGTAACTGGGAGGGGTACCAAAGGGTGTTCAAGTACCTCCGAAAAGCTGTATTCCTTAAATTAAAAAAAGGAGTGAAGGAGAGGACAGAGGGAGGAAAAAGGAAAAGAAGACACCTTTGTTAAATCCAGTACTCAGAGGCTCATTATGGCACTTTGTATCCTCTCTACACCTTTAAAGTAGTTACTAGGAAAAATACAAAATGATTAAGAATCAGAAGTTTACATAATGAGGAGTTAAAACTTCCTTTAGCCATGCTACACAATGAATGAGCAGAGAGCCCACTGACAGGCCATGTTCCCAACTCACCGTCAAGAGCACCTCGACTTCCCTTCTCTCTCCCCACAGATCTAAGACGCCACCAATGGCAATCAGAACTGTGAGTCAGCATTCGCTAGCCAGACTGACCTCTCACTCAGAACACAATAGGTCCTGCAATTTTTGCTTGCCTCCAAGTTGTAAGTTAAATAAACACGAGTTCCCGTTAGAATTCATGTAAAGAATGCATCATTTTTACCAATGAACAAGTGAAGTCACATCAGGCTAATCAGGCTAACAAAACAGTTAAGACCGTTTCAGGGTGCCTGGTGGCTCAGTCGGTTAAGCATCCGACTCTTGATATCTTCTCCGGTCTTGATCTCAGGGTGGTGAGTTCAAGCCCTGTGTTTGGAGCCCTATTCAAAAAAAGAAAAAAAGACTTTCATCATCACTTACTGCAGGTAACTGAAAACAGTCACTAATAAAAATGTGAGAGCAACTGTAATTTTTGCCAGTTTATATCAAGACTGTACAAATAAGATCAGAGTGGAAATACCCCAAGTCTTCCCCCACACAGACACGTACGAGGAGGTCTTTTTTTCTTCTTTTTGCTGAATGCTATTTCTATTTCACTACTAACACTATTTCATACTCCGCAAGTATGGGAGATGTGAAAGCATACCAGGTCAAAATGACACTAAGAACCAAAAGGGGAAACTCTTAGGTGTCTACCTAAGAGAACTGAAAAAGCAGCCCCCACAAAAACTCACAGCATTATTCACAACAGCAACAAAGTGGAAACAACCTGTGACCGTTGACTGATGAATGGATAAACACAATGCGGTATACTTATAAAATGGAACGTTATTCAGCCACATAAAGGAACGAAGCTCTGACACATGCCACAACACGGAGAAACCTTGAAAAACAAGGCAGACACCACACATACTGTAGGATTCCATTTATAGGAAATCCATGGAGACAGAAAGTAGACTGCTGATTACCTAGCGAGTTTTCGGGAAAGACAGAGTATAACTGCTAATAGATGAGAGATTTCTTTTGGGAGGTGATGAAAATGTTCTAAAACTTATACTGCTGATGGTTGCGCAACTCTGTAAAGGCATTAAACGCTATCTGAACTGGACATCTTAAATGGGTGAACTACAGGATTGTGATTTTTAGCTCAATGGTACTGCTATTTAAAAAAAGGGGGGAGGGCAGGACAAGCTGCCATCACAGCCCTATAAAGATTCCGCATTCATTTTTATGCTACCATAAACCAACATAAGAGGAAGAGAAGAGGGGCAGCTGTGTGGCCCAGATGGTTAAGTCACTGCCTTTGGCTCAGGTCATGTTCTCCAGGTCCTGGGATCGAGCCCCGCATCAGGCTCCCAGCTTAGAGGGAAGGTGACTTCTCCCTCTCCCTCTGCCTCTCCCCCTGCTTGTGCTCTGTCTCTCTCTCGAATGAATAAATAAAACCTTAAAAAAAAAAAAAAGAGGACTAGAAGAGTCTGCAAGTCAATAAAAAGATTTATACATCCAGATAATGAATGACTTACTCAAACCAAATGAAATCAAAACCAACTGACATTTCAGTTAGCACGTGGACCAAGGGAACAGACAAAAGTGTTACCATTTTTGAAATACGGAAAACACCTGCAGACCACATTATATTAGGATCCCCAATGTCTAGGAATCCCAGGGTCACCAACCAAGGCCACTGACAGGCTTTAATATAAAAGAATCTAATGCTCGAGTCCCAGTAGCTTTTCCACCTGTCACTGGAGAGCCCATGAACCTGCACGTGTCCATCCAAGCTCCCTCCTGGATACTGCTGGTTTCACAGCACAATCTTCAAGCATCCACAGAAGGTAACAACAACACCTACAACAAAACCCCCCAAAACCTCTTTTTACCATGTACTTCCTTACCAATGAGCACATATTACATGTCCCTAAATTTACAATTACTTAGGGAGCCCTGTCACTTTCCACAGACAGGTGCACAGACCCGGACAATTCTTTGGCATTCTTCTCCACTGCACGATGCAACCACCCATTTCTGAAACTGCTGAATCCCTCACCTCACTCCTGGTCAGATGATCTATGGGCCAAGGACAAACAGCCACTGTCTGAAGTCAACAGTACCAAGTCCATCACCGCCTCACTTTCAGATAAGAGAGTGATAAGCGTGAGAAAAATGAAAACATTAACACACTAGTGCAACCTCAGAGCAGAACTTCGGAACAACACACCTCCACAGATGTCAAAATACCGATACCCACACCACAAACCCACGGGGCAAAAATCTCACAACCACGGCACCAAGACAAAAATAAATAAAACAATAAAGCCTCATCTACGTGGGGGGTGGGGGGTGGAGAGAGCCTGAGCAGCCTTCAGAAAAGTGGTAAAGTTCCCTTCCTTCACTGTTCGCTTCACCATCTTCCTGGCAACTTATGAGAAGAAACCCAGCGTGGGGGCGCCTGTCTGGCTCAGTCAGTAGAGCATGCGGCTCTTGATCTCAGGGTCGTGAGTTCAAACCCCTCACTGGGCAGAGAGCCTATTAAAAAAAAAAAAAAAAAAAGGAAAGGAAAAAAAGAAGAAGAAAGCCGGCGAACTTACTCTGAGGAACACAGATGGAGACAAGAGCTAAAAAGCACTAAAAAGCAAACAACACTCTGTGAAAAGTATGCTTCCAGGAGCACCTGGGTGGCTCAGCCTCTGCCTTCGGCTCAGGTCATGATCTCAGGGCCCTACATCCTGCTCAGCAGGGAGCCTGCTTCCCTCTCTCTCTCTCTCTCTGCCTCCCTCTCTGCCTACTTGTGATCTCTGTCAAATAAATAAGTAAAATCTTAAAAAAAAAAAAAAAAAAGTATGCTTCCAACGCTTTATTCATGAAAGAAAATAGAAAGTGCCTTGGATGTCCAACAATAGGGGAGAGCTTAAGTAACCCTGGTACAATCCCATAGGAAATATATTTACCCCCTTACCAAAAAAGGCTGCATTTATGGAAAAGACCATGCAAAATGTAGACTAGCGGAAGCACTAAGACCATGCATGCTGGTGAAAATTGTTTTTATTTTTTAAGCGGAGGAGGAGCAGAGGAAGAAAGAGAATCTTAATCAGGCTCGATGCCGAGAACAGGGCCTGACATGGGGCTCGATCCCACAACCCTGAGATCATGACCTGAGCCCAAATCAAGAGTTAAACACTGAACTGACTGAGCCACCCAGGCGCCCTGATGAAAACCAATTTTTAAACAGATCTTTTACAACGACACAGAGAAGAGTTTATGGAGACTCGGAAACAGTTGATACCTTAGAATGAAGAGCTTCTTTGAAATGGCCTTGTTATTTTACAGGCAAACTGACCAACTATCCAAGAAAAATTATTACATACACAACATAAAGTTTCTAACACTATTAAAATAGACAAGCACTAAAGAAAACACAGAACATGTCAGATTCTCTTGGTATTTCTTGCTGTTTTGACACAATTATTCTAGCTACCATTATCTGTTAATCATCTTCACATCACTAACCTAATTCAGCATTTTTTTACAGAATGTTTCCAAATCAGCACCCAGCACACTGGCACAGGGCACACAGTTAGTTATTAGCAGACATTATTTGGCCAGGGGGAGGGGAGTACTCAGCATAAAACCCAGAAGACTCCTCATGATTATGACAATTACGAACAAAAAGCTGGCATTTGCTCTGCCATTTCATGTCTTCACTCAAATCCCTGCAAGTTAGGTGATGCCCAGCAAAGTCAATTCCATCAGCTTCTGCAGCTCCGCCTGGCCCAATGACCATTTAGCGCTGAACCATATAATCCCCCAACCCCCCACCCCAGCCCAGCAATCATATGGCACAAGTGCACATGGACCTTTGCACAAGGATGCTTACCACAGCCCTGGAAACAGCCTCTGTGTTCATCAACAGGAAAAGGACTTAAACAATTATGGTACAGTTTTATAGATGAATTCTCTGTAGTGCTTACACGAACACGTTTCGAAGCAAAAGTTACAGAACGGTCTGTATTTTCTTTGGTCAGTCAACCTGATAAGGAAAAGTTCTAGGAGGATCCACAGGACAGTAGAAACAACCACGCCCATGGAGGAAGAGGCAGGCATTAAGAAAGGCAGTCATGTGAGACTCTGGACTTTTCTGTAACATCTTCAAGTTTTTACAAGAATAAATGCATGTCTGCCTGACTTATGTAATTACAATTTAAGACAAATCTCTGGGTGGTACATTGCATATACTTTATCTAGTACTCCACTAAGGGGATTCCAATCTCTATGAATGCAAGTGGTTTGAATCTAAGTGAAGGCACACTGTCTCCACATTTAAATACATAAACATTCCCCTCTGTGCCTCTCCAAGAATATGCTCTTCCTTGCTTAAAAACAAATGCAGACCCCCACCCCCAACAAAAAAATACGGGGGAAAAAGCGCTTTTAGTTCAAGACCAAATTTCTTAAACATCTTACATATCATCTCAAATTCTTTAATAAGCATTTTTACTTTTAATCCAAAAAATGACAGCGTTACAAGACCTGAGCCAAACTTCACTTCATTAAAATGTCTGTTGCCCACGTAAATATTTTTGAAATTGTTTCATTCACCTAGTCTGGTTTTAATCAACCCAGACGAAGTAAGGGGGAGGCAGGGCGAGCACAGCCTCAGACGATTTCCAGGACCTCGTCTCCCTCCTAGGCAAGGAGTCCCTCCAAGGCAGGGAGGTCTAAGGGTTCTGAGCTCCCTTGGGGATTTAGGAATTAGCCAGGTCTGGGAACCCATGCTTTAAAAGACGCTCTAGGGGCGCCTGGGTGGCTCAGTGGGTTGGGCCTCTGCCTTTGGCTCGGGTCCTGGGATCAAGCCCTGCATCAGGCTCTCTGCTCAGCGGGAAGCCTGCATCCCCCTCTCTTTCTCTGCCTGCCTCTCCGCCTACTTGTGGTCTCTGTCAAATTAATTAATTAATTAATTAATTAATTAAAAAAAGAAAAAAAGATGTTCTAAGCAGTCCTTCTCAACCTGTGTTGCACACGATGTCTATTTCTTACAGCAGAATGTGAAAGCCACCCCTCCCCCAGGCAGGCCTGTTGAATCAAAATCTCTGAAGAGCAGATTCCAGTCATCAGAATTTTTTTTTTTTTTTTTTTTAATTTCCTCGGATTGAGAATGCTGCTTTGAAGTAACTCGTTTAGGAGCTCCTCTTAGCTCATTAAGCAGAATGCCATTCTATGCCTGGGCTGCAGAAAGGAGCAGCGTGCTAGGGGAGGGGCCAGGACACTGACTTAGGGCTTTATTTGCAATCACACAGTTTCGACTCATAGGGTGCAGACTCTCAATGCACTGAGACCTGCTACAAGGTAGGATTAAGCAGGTCTGACGGCAGATAAAGGTAATGTGAACCTTAGTGAAGTCTTTTAACCTCTCTGAGATTCAAATGATCAATTTTTTTAAAGGGACTGGAACAAATGACCTCAGAAGATCATCTGATCTGAAACCCCATGATGATTTACCCCATAGCTACAAGTCAGTCAGGGCTATGCGCAGAGTTAAATGCATGAATTATCTTCTACAAGTTTCAGATTCATCAGATATATATTTCTGTGCCTGTCTACATAAAAACCCCATTCCTCATCACACCGTAAGAAATCCTGACTGAACACAATGACCTTCTATCAGATCAATCATAAATGAAAATTAAACTAAACAAATAAGTCCCAAGATATATAAAAACATGTGGCATGAGAGAAAAATTTCAAATAACTTGCACTTTTTCCTTGGCAACATTCTAATTTTTAGAATTTTTTTTCATTTTTAAAAATTGTAGTAAAATACACATAAGATTTACCATTTGAACCATTTTTTAAGTGTACAGTTCTATGTAACTAAGTACATTCACAATGTCATGTAACCACCACCACTATCCACCTATGGAATCTTTTTTAAAACCACTTTATTGAATTATGATTGACATAAAACAACTCGGTAAGTCTGGGGATAAGTATATACTCACGAAACTGTCACCACTATCAAGGCCAGCAACATATCCACCACCTTCCCAAATTTCCTCCTGCCCCCTTTATAATTTTCTATTTATAAGAGCTACTCTCTTAGCCAATTTTAGGTATACAGTACAGTCTTAGAAGTTATAGGCAGGGACGCCAGGGTGGCTCAGTCAGTTAAGCAGCTGCCTTTGGCTCTGGTAATGATCCCAGGATCCTGGGATCGGGCCCCACATCAGGCTTCTTGCTTAGCAGGAAGCCTGCTTCTCCCTCTGCCTGCTCTGCCTGCTCCACCCCCAACCCCACTAGTGCACGCATGCTCTCTCTTTGACAAATACATAAACAATCTTCATTTAAAAAAAAAAAAAGAAGAAGTTGTTACAGGCACTATGCTTTATAGATCTCCAGAACTTTTTCATACTATACAACAGTAAGTTTACTCCAGAACTTTGTCATCTTCCCCAAATGAAAGTTTGTATCCATTACCACTAAAATTCCCCATTCTCTTCTTCCCACAGCCCATGGCAACCACAAATCAGCTCTCTGTCTCTATGAATGACTACCCTCTCTAGGCACCTCAGAGAAACTGAATCATTCAGTATCTGTCCTTTGTGACTGGGTTTTTCTCACTTGGCAAGTCATCAAGGTTCACCCATGTTGTAGCACAGGTCAGAATTCCCTTCCTCTTTAAGGCTAAATAATATTCCACTGTATGCATATGCCACATTTTTTTTTTATCCATTCATCCACCAACACTGGAGCTGCTTCATTCTGATTTTTCTAACCATATGGTATTTTGAAGTCACATACAATAAAGATGAGTGAACCTTACATCACCTCACTTCTTATGGATAAATAAATACATACCCAAGCACACAGACCACATTCTAGAACATAAAAACACACCTTAACAAATTTTAAAGAATAGCAATCATATGAAGTATGCTCTGGCATTAAACTAGAAATCAGTAAAAAAAGATAACTGATGAATCCCAAATTCAATATTTGGAGATTAAACAGACAACACCTGGAGATTAAATAAAACATAGGTCAAAGAAGTCTCAAGAGCTATTTCTAAATGAAAATACAACTTATCAAAACTTGTGAAATTTAGAGAAAGCAGCACTTATAAAAAAAATTTTATAGCACTGAATGCAAATATTAGAAAACACAGATCTAAAAATCAGTTATCTGAGTTTCTACCCTACAGAACTAGAAAAAGATGAACAAATTAAATTCAAAGTAAAAAAAATAAAATAGGGGCACCTGGGTGGCTCAGTGGGTTAGGCTGCTGCCTTCGGCTCTGGTCATGATCTCAGGGTCCTGGGATCGAGTTCCACATCGGGCTCTCTGCTCAGCAGGGAGCCTGCTTCCTCCTCTCTCTTTCTGCCTGCCTCTCTGCCTACTTGTGATCTCTCTCTGTCAAATAAATAAATAAAATCCTTAAAAATAAATAAATAAATAAATAAATAAAAATAAGATCAATAAAGAAAAATCAATGAAACCAAAAGGTGACTCCCTGAAAAGACAAGTAAAACTGATAAATCTCTAGCCAGATTAACTGAGGAAAAAAAAGAGAAGACACAAATTACTAATATCAGTAATGAAATAAGGGCCATCACTACTAACCATAAGGACACTAAGAGGACAGTAAAGGATTATTACGAACTCTTTTTTGATAATCTAGATGGAGCAGACCAATTCCTTGAAAGAGAAAATCTATGAGAATTTACACAAGGTGAGAGGCACCTGGGTGGCTCAGTTGGCTGAGCGTCCGACTCTTGGTTTCGGCTCAGGTCATGATCTTAGGATACAGGGATCAAGCCCCACATGAGGCTCCCTGCTCAGTGAGAGTCTGCTTGTCTCCTTCTCTCTCTGCCCCACCCTGCCACCCACCCCTGCAAGTTCTCTCTCTCTCTCTCTCAAATAAATTTTTTAAAATTTTAATTAAAAAAATTTACGCAAGGTGAAAAGAACCATCTGAATAGGTCTATATCTACTAAGGAAACTGAATCAATAACTAATAAAATTTTAAAACTGAAAACAGGTGAGTTCACTGGTGAAATCTACCAAAAGTTTAAGGACAAAATTATCTCAATTCTCTGCAATCTCTTCCAGAAAACAGAAGTAGAGGGAATACTGTCTAACTCATTCTATGAGGCCAGCATTACCCTAATCCTCAAACCAGACAGAAGAAAGAAAGAAAGAAGAAAGACTACAGCCAGTATCTCTCATGAACAAAATATTGGTGAACTAAATCCAACAATGTACCAAAAAATGATACACCATAACCAAACAGGATTTATTTCAGGTATGCAAGACTGGTTCAAGATTCAAAAATAAGGGGTGCCTGGGTGGCACAGTGGGTTAAGCCTCTGCCTTTGGCTCAGGTATGATCTCAGGGTCCTGGGATTGAGCCCCACGTCGGGCTCTCTGCTCAGTGGGAAGCCTGCTTCCCCACCTCTCTCTCTGCCTACTTGTGATCTCACTCTCTCTGTCAAATAAATAAATAAAATATTTAAAAAAAAAAAAAAGATTCAGGGCACCTGGGTGGCTCAGTGGGTTGAGCCGCTGCCTTCGGCTCAGGTCATGATCTCAGAGTCCTGGGATCAAGTCCCGCATCGGGCTCTCTGCTCAGAGGAGAGCCTGCTTCCCTCTCTCTCTCTCTGCCTGCCTCTCCATCTACTTGTGATTTCTCTCTGTCAAATAAATAAATAAAATCTTAAAAAAAAAAAAAGATTCAAAAATAAACATATGTAATCTATCACATCAACGAGTTAAAGAAAAAAAGTCTTCTGATCTTATCAAGAGATACAGAAAAAGCATTTGAAAAAATCCAACACCCAAACAAAAATTCTCAGCAAACTGGAAACAGTGGGGAAGTTTCTCAACTTGATAAAGAACATATACAAAAATCCTACAGCTAACATCAAACTTAACAAGGAGAAATTAGTCACTTTCCCACTACAATTAGGAGCAAGGCAAGATGTCCACTCCCATCCCTCTCATTCAGCATATTAGAAAGAAGCCTTAGCAGATACAATAACACAAGGGAAAAAAGTGTACAGACTGGGAAGGAAGAAATAAAACTGCTTTTGTTTGGTGATGACATGACTGTCTATGTAGAGAATCCTGAAGAAACAACAAAAAAATTAATGTCATTAAGGTTGCAGGATACAAAGTTAATAAACAAACATCAATTGCTTTGTTATATACTGGCAATAAATAACAAGAAACTGAAATTTAAAATGCAATACCATTTACATTAACGTCCAAAATAAAAAAAAGAAGAAGAAGAAGGGGCTCCTGGGTGGCTCAGTCGTTAAGCATCTGCCTTTGGCTCAGGTCATGATCCCTGGGTCCTGGGATCAAGCCCCATGCCGGGCCCACTCCCTGCTCTCCCACTTCCCATTTGTGTTCGCTCTCTTACTGTGACTCTCTCTGTCAAATAAATAAATACATAAATCTTTAAAAAAAAAAAAAAGAAGAAGAAGAAATACTTACTTATAAATCTAACAACATATGTATAAGACCTCTGTGAAGGAAACCACAAAACTCTAATGGAAGAAATCAAAGAAGATCTAAAGAAATGGAAGGCAATCCCAGGCACACAGATAAGAAGACTCAAAACTGTCAAGATGAGGGGCGCCTGGGTGGCTCAGTGGGTTAAGCCGCTGCCTTCGGCTCAGGTCATGATCTCAGGGTCCTGGGATCGAGTCCCGCATCGGGCTCTCTGCTCAGCGGGGAGCCTGCTTCCTTCTCTCTCTCTCTCTGCCTGCCTCTCAGTGTACTTGTAATTTCTCTCTGTCAAATAAATAAATAAAATCTTAAAAAAAAAAAAAACTGTCAAGATGTCATTGTCATTCCTTCCCAACTACATCTACAGATTCAATGAAATCCCAATCAAAATTCCAGCATGATTATTTTACGCATTATCAACAAACTGATTCTAAAACTTATATGGGAAGTTATAAAAAAGACCCAGAATAACCAATACAACACAGAAGGAGAACAAAGTTGGAGGACTGATGCTACCTGACTTCAAGACTTACTAAAAACTAAAGTAATAAAAAACAAAAACAAACAAACAAACAAAACCCACTAAAGTAATCAAGGCAGTGCCATGCTGGCAAAACAACACACAAATAGATCACAGAACAGGACAGAAAGCCCAGAATGAGACCTACACAAAAGAGTCTACTGACCTTTTTTTTTTTTTTTTTTTAAGATTTTATTTATTTGACAGAAAGAGACACGGTGAGAGAGGCAACACAAGCAGAAGGAGTGGGAGAGGGAGAAGCAGGCCTTCCGCCAGGCAGGGAGCCCAATGATGCCGGGTGCAATCCCAGGACCCTGAGATCATGACCTGAGCCGAGGGTACACTGAGGCAGATGCTTAAGGACTGACCCACCCAGGTGCCTCATCTACTGATCTTTAATAAAGGAGCAAAGGCAGTTCTGTGGGGGAAAGACAGTCTTTTTAGCATAGTGCCAAAAGAACTGGACATTCACATGCAAAAAAGTGAATTAGACACAGATATTCCCCCTTTCACAAAAATGAGATCAAATGGATGACTGACCTAAATGTAAAACACAAAACTATAAAATTCTTAAAAGATAACTTAAGAGAATATCTAGATGACCTTATGTTTAGCAATGACTCTTCTCAGACACGATACCAAAAGCACAATCCGGGAAAGAAAAGTATTGCTAAATTGAATTTCACTAAAAGTAAAAACTTCTGCTTTGCAAAAGACACTGTCAAAAGAATGAAAAAGCAAGCCACAGATTGGGAGACAATTTTTACAAAACACATATCCGATTAAAGGACCAGTATCCAAAATATACAAAGAACTCTTAAAATGCAAGAGTAAGTGGGGCGCCTGGGTGGCTCAGTGGACTAAGCCTCTGCCTTCAGCCCAGGTCATGATCTTAGGGTCCTGGGATAGAGCCCTGCATCAGGCTCTCTGCTCAGCATGGAGCCTGCTTCCCACTCTCTCTCTCTCTGCCTACTTGTGATCTCTTTCTCTGTGTCAACTAAATAAATAAAATCTTTAAAGAAAATTCAAGAGTAAGGAAATAAAACCCGATTAAAAAACAAGCAAAACAGGGCGCCTGGGTGGCTCAGTGGGTTAAGCCTCTGCCTTCGGCTCAGGTCATGATCTCAGGGTCCTGGGATCGAGTCCCGCATCTGGCTCTCTGCTCCACAGGGAGCCTGCTTCCTCCTCCTCTCTCTCTCTCTGCCTGCCTCTCTGCCTACTTGTGATCTCTGTCTGTCAAATAAATAAATAAAATCTTAAAAAAAAAAAATAAAGCAAAATGCCTGAGCAAACACCTCACCAAAGAATATACAGAGGCAAGTCAGCATATGAAAAGATGCTCACATCATATTTTGTCAGTAGGAAACTGCAAATTAAAATGAGATACTACTACACACCTCTCAGACTAGCCAAAATCCAGAACACTGACAATATCAAATGCTGGCAAATGCGGGGAATGGCAGAAAAGCATCCATTGCTGGCGGGCACATAAAATAGCACAGTCACTTTGTAATACAGTTTGGTGGTTTCTTAAAAAACCAAACATACTCTTCCCATACGATCTAGCAATCTTCCTCCTTGGTATTTACCCAAATGAGCTGAAAACTTATATACACACAAAAATCTGCCTACAGATGTTTTATTCCTAACTGCCAAAACCTGGAACAACCAAGCTGTCTTTCAGTATGTAATTGGATAAACAGCGTTACATCCATACAATGAAGTAGTATTCAGCAATTAAAAAAATACAAAGGAAAAAAAAAGAGCTATGGATCCCGGAAAAGATTCGGCAAAAGCCTAAATTTGTTACCAGTGAAAGTAGACAGATATGCATGATTCCAATTACATGACATTCTGGAAAACGGAAAACTAAGAACACAGTGAAAAGATCAGCAATTGCCAGGGGCTCAGGCAGAGGGAAAGATGGGAAGGGGAAGCACAGATGACCTTTAGGGCAGTGAGACTATTCTGGACGATGCAATGATGATGAATACATGTCACTGTGCATTTGCCAAAACCTACGAGGTGCACAAAGACTGAACCCTAATGTGAATCACGGACTTTAATTGTAATGCATCGGTATCTGGCTCATCAGTCGTAACAAGTGCAAGATGTTAACTGCAGGAGAAATGGGAGGGGAGCAGGGGAGTGAGGGAGTATATGAGGACTCTGTACTTTCTGCTCAATTATCCTGTAAATACAACACCGCTCAAAAAAATTTCTACTAACACACACGCACACACACCTTGTGGTGGAGGAAAAACAGAGGAACAGCTACCTCAGAACAGAAGAGTCCTTGACTATCTCTATGTTGCCTGGCCTCAGAGATGACCTTACCTACTACTTTTCCAGAAGGGGCTACCACAAACTCCTAAGGAAGCTGAAGGCAAGCTATGACCTCGAGGCGGGTTCTGGTCATCATCTTGGAGCCCTCTTTTACCGAGGTCAAACAGCCCTTTCTTTACACAGCTGCCACCAGGGCTTGCTATGTGGTTTTTATATGTAAATAGTAGCTTTTAAAATAAATATTTGATGGTGGGGGAAAAAAAAAAATCACTAGATTTACTACCGGTGGGAATCCTTTCTAGAATACCATATAGGTTATACTGGCCTGAGGGCAGGGACGATTCACGCTAAGGTTAAAGACTGTTAGAACAAGAGGAAGAAATATAACCCAAGTTTAATTTCAAGGACAAATGTGTTATTCCTGGTTGTTGCGTTAAAGCTGTGAGGACTCAGTCTCCTAAGCAGAGGCTCTCGGGCCACAGGATCCACCACGGTTGCCTTCAGCGAACACAAGCAGAGAGCAAAGGTCAGGGATGGCTGTGGCGAGGGGCTCCCTGGGCAGTCCCAGCCACCCGTGGAAGGACACACGCGTGGCTCACTACAGGGAGAAGCAACTGCCTTTTCCACACAACCTACGCTAGGCAGCCCAAAGCCCACCTCGGCTTTTTGACGCTGCCCATCTTGCTTCCTTCTGCTCATTCACAGAGCCAGTGGGAAGTTATATCCCACTTCTCACCCTTATCCCTTGTGCCCTGTAAAAACTGCACCCTTAGGATAACCAAAGAGCTGAGAAGGAAATGCTTCTCCTTTCACAAGTGTTGCAGGTGACAACTGATGGAGGTTCAAGAGAATTAGAATATTTTAAGTTTACAACCCTAATAATGAACAAATAAATACAGGCAATGATCACTAATGGCTACTAATATCACGAAAAGAAAGACACTCAGACATTATGTGTCTTCTGGAAAAGTAAACATCACCATCTATGAAGTACTCTTTTTTTTTTTTTAAGATTTTACTTATTTGGAAAAAAAAAAAGATTTTACTTATTTGGAGCACTTGTCTTTTTTTTTTTTTTTTTTTTTTAGATTTTATTTTTTGACAGAGAGAGACCCAGTGAGAGAGGAAACATAAGCAGGGGGAGTGGGAGAGGGAGACGCAGGCTTCTCTCAAAGGAGGGAGCCCAGCGCGGGGCTTGATCCCAGGATCATGACCTGAGCCAAAAGCAGACACTTAACCGACTGAGCCATCCAGGTGCCCCCCTCTAGGAAGTATTGAAAACAAAAACAAAAAAACATAAATAAGTCTCTAGATCTAATTACAAATTTATAGAAAATACAGGGGGACAAAGGAACATATTAAATTGACACCAAGGGAATACAATCAGCAAAACTCAGCAGAAAAGTCTACAGGAAAAACTCAATTTCTTCAACAAATAAATTTATGAGGGGAAAACAGATGGCAGACAAAGCTGTAGATTAAAAGATTTAAAAGGCATTTCAACTGATGGCACTGCAGAACCTCATATGGACTCTGATTTTAACAAACCATTAAAAAATAATTATGGCACTCGGGGCGCCTGGGTGGCTCAGTGGGTTAAGCCGCTGCCTTCGGCTCAGGTCATGATCTCAGGGTCCTGGGATCGAGTCCCGCATCGGGTTCTCTGCTCAGCAGGGAGCTTGCTTCCTCCTCTCTCTCTCTGCCTGCCTCTCTGCCTACTTGTGATCTCTCTGTCAAATAAATAAATAAAATCTTTAAAAATAATAATAATAATTATGGCCCAACTAGGGAAATATGAACAGTGGATGCTTGACGCAACTAAGAAAATAATGTATATTTATGTAGGTGTGATTACGGTATTGTGATTATGGTTCCTTTTTCAGTCCATATCTAGAGACAAAGCCTGAAACATTTACACAAAACGATATGACATCTGGGGGCGCCTGGGTGGCTCAGTGGGTTAAAGCCTATGCCTTCGGCTCAGGTTATGATCCCAGGGTCCTGGGATCGAGCCCCACATCGGGCTCTCTGCTCAGCAGGGAGCCTGCTTCCTCCCCTCTCTCTGCCTGCCTCTCTGCCTACTTGTGATCTCTGTCTGTCAAATAAATAAATAAAATCTTTAAAAAAAAAAAAAAGATATGACATCTGTAATTTGCTTCAAAATAAAGGCGGGTAGGAATGAACATAAGGTGGGCGGGTGAGGTAAGTTTGGCCAGGGCTGATCACTGTTGTATGAGGAGTACATGGAGGTTCGCTATCCTACCGTCTCTACTCCCATGTTGTTTGTTATTTTTCACAATAAATGGGTTTTACAAAATTACCTGGAATAGTTCCAAACCTCCTTTGGTTAAGGTCTCCATCACAGTAGATTCTGCTCACTATCTACCTCAAATTTGCTAAATACTAGATATCCAATTGTCCCTTTACAGCTTTCTCATTTGAAACTGATAGTTTTTCTTTTCCAACACCTCCACAACTTAACCGATCTTTCCAAGTATCAGCAGAAATCTCCACCCAAAGCTTGCCCCTCCTTCATTAATCAAAAGCAACTTCTCGGGACGCCTGGGTGGCTCAGTTGGTTAAGCAGCTGCCTTCGGCTCAGGTCATGATCCCAGCGTCCTGGGATCGAGTCCCACATCGGGCTCCTTGCTCCGCAGGGAGCCTGCTTCTCCCTCTGACTCTGCCTTCCACTGTGTCTGCCTGTGCTCGCTCTCACTCGCTCTCTCTCTGACAAATAAATAAATCTTTAAAAGAAAAAAAAAAAAAAAAAGCAACTTCTCTACCTTATGCACAGTCTATCCAAGCGGACCCTAATTTTCCAGGAGGCAGGGAAGATGTTTTACTGTCATCACTTCCCACAGTCTAGCACAATAGTTTTGCACGTAACAGTTGATTACCCAACCAAAAAATGTGTGGGTCAGGTCTGGCCTGTGCAGGGTTGAGTGGCAAAACCAACAAGTAATACAAGATCAAAAGCAGCAGACACATTTACAAATCATATAGATCATGAAGAATGAATGAACAAGCTGTGATAGATCCATACAATGGAATAAATATTACAGATGTGAAAAAGTAACACCAATATTACACACAACAGAATGGAGAAATCTCCAAAACATCACAGTAAGAGAAAGAAGTCAGGTATGAAACACTACAGAGTATGTATCATTTCATTTACATGAAACCCTAGAAAAGGCAAGTGGCTGCTTAAAACAAGAGATGAGGTAAGAGGATGGACTATGAGGGCACAAGGGTACTTTCTGAGTGATGGAAATATTCTGTATCTCTCTCTAGGTCTTGACTGTTATAGTTATACAACTGTATATATTTGCCCAGTCGTCAAACTGTGCAATTAAATGGGCGAATACTATAATTACACATTATGCTCTAACAAAACCATTTTAAATATCATAAAATTAGAATTAAAAATTATAGATATTTGTGGGGGATTTTAAAGACTTTATTTGTCAGAGAGAGGGGGACAGAGAGAGAAAGGAGAACACACAAGCAGTGGGAGCAGCAGGCAGAGGCATAAGCAGGCTCTCCATCGAGCAAGGAGCCCAATGTGGGACTTGATTCCAGCATTCTGGGATCATGACCTGAAGACAGATGCTTAACTCACTGAGCCACCTAGGCATCCCTGTGGGGTTTTTAAATTTTTACTTATTTGAGAGAGCATGAGCAGGAGCAGGAGAAAGGGAAGAGGGAGAGGGAGAAACAGGCTCCCCGATGACCAGGGAGCCCGACGTGGGGCTCCATTACAGGACCCTGGGATCATTATCTGAGCCAAAGGCAGACACTTAACCAAAAGAGACACCCAGGTGCTCCAAAATTATAAATATTTGTAATAGGACAGAACAAGAGCTCTTACAAATTAGTAAGACAGGCAGCAAAAGGGGCGCCCGGGTGGCTCAGTGGGTTAAACCTCTGCCTTCGCTCAGATCATGAACTCAGCATCCTAGGATCGAGCCCCACGTTGGCTCTCTGCTCAGCAGGGAGCCTACTTTCCCCTCTCTCTCTGTCTACTTGTGATCTCTGTCTGTCAAATAAATAAATAAAATCTTTAAAAAAAAAAAGAAAGAAAGAAAGAAAGAAAGAAAGAAAGCTAGGCAACGCTCTTCCCACCATCTTTCCATGCCACCATAATGGTGTACACAAATGTCCTGGCAGATGGTCTCAAGAGCATGAAAAATGCTAAGAGAGGCAAACACCAGGTTCTTACTAGGTCGTGCTCCAAAGTCATCACCGGGTTTCTGAGATGATGAAACTTGGTTACATTGGCAAAGCTGAAATCACGAATGACCACAGAGCTGGGAAAATTGTGGTGAACCTCATGGGCAGGTTAAACAAGTGTGGAGTAGCAGCCCCAGATCTGATGTACAACTTAAAGATATAGGAAAATGGCAGAATAACCTGTTCAGGTCCCCCCTGTTTGGTTTCTTTGTCCTGACGACCTCAGCTGGCTTCATGGACCACAAAGAGGCATGACGAAAACACACAGGATGGGAAATCCTGGGATTCTTTCTCTAGGGATGGAATACATAACAGGCAAATAAAATGTCTCAATGGACCCGAAAAAATAAAAAACATTTTTTAAAAAAGGCAATAAAAGAAAAAAAAAATTGAAAGCTAGGCAAGGGAAATAAGCAATTAAAAATATAGCCAATTAACATGAAAGTATGTACAAACTATCAGTAATGTACTATTTTTCACCTATAAAATTGGCAACAAAAAATTCTTTTGTATCGGTTTTAAATATAACATTTAGCATTGGTGAGGGTTTAGGGGAACTGGCTCAATCTTTCCACAGGTAAGAGTAGCAAACACCTTACAAGACACAAATACCCTCCAGTCTAACTTTATGTGCCAAGACAGTTTTTGGAGAAAGAATAGTCTTTAACAAATGGTGTTGAGACAACAGGATATCCACAGGCACGAGAATGAAGTTGGACCTCTACCTCATACCATATACAAAAATGAACTCAAAATGCAACTAAGACCCGGGGCGCCTGGGTGGCTCAGTCAGTTAAGCATCTGCCTTCGGCTCAGGTCATGATCCCAGCATCCTGGGATCAAGCCCCACATCGGGCTCCCTGCTAGGTGGGAAGTCTGCTTCTCCCTCTCCCACTCGCCCTGCTTGTGTTCCTGCTTTTGCTGTCTCTCTCTCTGTCAAATGAATAAATAAAATCTTAGGGAAAAAAAAAAGAAGCATCCAACTCTTGATCTTGGCTTAGGTCTTAATTTCAGGGACATGGGTTTAAGACCTGCACTAAAAAAAAAAAAAAAAAAAGGAGCTAAAACCTAAACATAGGAGCACCTGCCTGGCTCAGTAAGTAGGTGACTCTTCATCTCGCGGTCATGAGTTTGAGCCCCATGTTAGGCACAGAGATTACTTAAAAAAATAAAAAATAGGGGTGCCTGGGTGGCTCAGTGGGTTAAAGCCTCTGCCTTCGGCTCAGGTCATGATCCCAGGGTCCTGGGATCGAGCCCCGCATCGGACTCTCTACTCAGCAGGGAGCCTGCTTCCTTCTTTCTCTCTGACTGCCTCTCTGCCTACTTGTGATCTCTGTCTGTCAAATAAATAAATAAAGTCTTTTAAAAAATTAAAAAATAAATAAATAAATAAAAATAAACAAAAAATAAAAATAAAATAAAATACCTAACTGTAAAAGCTAAAACTGTAAGACTCTTAGAAGGAATATAGGTTAATTTTCGTGACCTCAATTAGGCAGTGGTTTCTTGGATATGACACCTAAAGCACAAGCAACAGAAAAAAAAATAATGCGCATACTGGAATTTATGAAATAGGAAAAAAACAGCCATTTGTACTTCAAAGAACACTATACAGAAAGTAAAAAGACAATCCACAGAAAGGAAAAGTACCTGCAAATCATCTATCTAAAAAGAGTCTAGTATCTAGAAAAAATAAAGAAATTTTCAACAAAAACACAAGCCCATTAAAAAATGGCCTATAAGCACATGCAAAGATGTTCACCACTAGTTTTGGGGAAATGCAAATCAAAACTACAAGGAGAAACTACACACCCAACAGGATAGCTATATTCAAAAAGATATTGAAAAAAAGTTGACAAAAGCACGGAGAAACTGGAAACCTCCTACATTGCTGGTGGGAATGGAAAATGGTACAGCTGCTTTTTATGATCTAGCAATTCCACTCCTAGATATTTATCCACGGGAAATAGAAACATATGTCCACATACAAACTTGTACGTGAATGTTCATAGCAGTATTATTCATAACGGTCCAAAAGTGGGAACAACTCAACTGTCCATCAGCTGGAAAATGGATAAGGAAAAAGCCATGTATTGTATCCATTCTTATGAAATGTTCAGAATAGTAACCCCATGGAAACAGAAGGTCTGGATGAGTTTGCCAGGGGCTGGAAGTGAAGAGTAGAGTGGGGAGTGATAATGGGTATGAGGTTTCGTTCTAGGATGATGAAAAAGTTCTGGGATTAGAGGCCCCAAGGTGGTTCAGTTGGTTAAGTGGCTGCCTTCTGCTCAGGTCATGATCCCAGGGTCTTGGGATCAAGTCCCACATTGGGCTCCCTGCTCCACGGAAAACCTGCTTCTCCCTTTCCCACTCACCCTGCTTCTGTCCCCTCTCTCGCTGCATCTCTCTCTGTCAAATAAATAAATAAAATCTTTTAAAAATAAAAATTACCTTAGAGGGGCAACAAGGTGGTCAGTTGAGCATCCAACTCTTGATTTCAGCCCCAGGGTTGTGAGATCCAGCGCCACGCTGGGCACAGAAGCTACTTAAAGTTCTCTCTCTCCCCCTCCCTCTAAACTTACCCCTTGCTCGCATGCTTGCCTGTGCACTCTCTATCAAAAATATATAAATAATGCCTTAGAAATGAATTTTATATGAAAGATATTCATTCTATTAATAATTTTTCATTGGTCAAAAAAAAAAAAAAAAAAAAAAAAAAAGAATGCCCATGGGGCGCCTGGGCGGCTCACTCAGTTAAATGGCAAACTCTTGATTTCTACCCAGGTCATGATCTCTGGGCAGTGGGACCCAGCCCCAGGTCCAGCTCCACGCTCAGCTCAGCTCAACGCAGAGTTCACCTGAGAGTCTCGCTCTCCTCTGCCCCTCCCTCACCCTGCTCACATGTTCTCAAGATGCTCTCAAATGAATACATAAATAAAATCTAAAAAAAAAAAAAAAAAGTATACCCACAAAATTCTAATGCCCTTCCCCCAAACAAGAAAAC